>NW_019249241.1:42572-48848 GCF_002742605.1 Olea europaea var. sylvestris
CGTGTCAAAAATCAGTGTACAAATAGCAAAGTTCAATCGGTAAAAATCTTGCTACATGTACACTATGGTGTACACTTTAGTTTACACTATACCACGTGACATTACCCTGTTGGACAGTTTAAATTTCATACAGTTTTCCCGTCACTTGACACTTGACAACAATGCAAGTGTCAGACAACGTGTCAAAAATCAGTGTTTCAAAAATAGCAAAGTTCAATCAGTAAGAACCTTGCTACATGTACACTATAGTGTATACTTTAGTTTACACTTTGCCACGTGACATTACCCCATTGTACAGTTTAAATTTCAAATAGTTTTCCCGTCCAATTGTCACTTGACAACAATGCAAGTGTCAAAAATCAGTTTACAAATAGCAAAGTTCAATCGATAAGGACATTGTTGTATGTACATTATGGTGTACAGTTTAGTAGACATTTTGTCACATGATATTACCTTGCTCGACAATTTAAATTTTAAATAGTTTTCTCATCCAATTGACACTTGACAACACTGCAAGTGTCAAACAATGTGTCAAAAATAAGTTTACAAATAACAAAGTTTAATCGGTAAGGACCTTGCTATATTTATACTATGGTGTACACTTTAGTTTACACTTTGCCACAAGACGTTACCCTGTTGAACAGTTTAAATTTAAAATTAATTTTTCGTCCAATTGACACTTGACAACAATGGAAGTGTCAAACAATGTGTCAAAAATTCGTGTACAAATAGCAAAGTCGTGTACACTATGATGTACACTTTAGTTTAAACTTTGCTACGTGTCATCACCTTGTTGGACAGTTTAAATTTAAAATAGTTTTTCCATCCAATTGACACTCGATAACAATGCAAGTGTCAAATAACGTGTCAAAAATTAGTGTACAAATAGCAAAGTTAAATCTATAAGAACGTTGCCTCATGTACACTATGGTGTATACTTTAATTTACACTTTGCCACATGTCATCACCCTATTGGACCATTTAAATTTCATATAGTTTTCCCGTCCAATTGACACTTGACAACAATGCAAGTGTTAAACAACGTGTAAAAATCAATGTATAAATAGCAAAGTTCGATCGGTATGAACCTTGCTACATGCACCCTTATATTTACACTTTACCTCATGACATTATCCTGTTGGACAGTTTAAATTTCTAACAGTTTTTCCATCCAATTGACATGTGTTGATAATGCAAGTCTGAAACAACGTGTTAAAAATCAGTGTACAAATAGCAAAGTTCAATCGGTAAAAACATTGTGACATGTATACTATGGTGCACAGTTCAGTTTACACTTTGCCACGGGATATTACCCTGTCGGAAAGTTTAAATTTCAAACAGTTTTTCATTCAATCTGTAAGGACCTTGCTACATGTACACTACGGTGTACACTTTAGTTTACACTTTGCCATGCGACATTACCCTGTTGAACAATTTAAATTTCAAACAATTTTCCCATCTAATCGACACTTGACAACAATGCAAGTGTCAAACAACGTGTTAAAAATCAGTGTACAAATAGGTAAGTTCAATCGGTAAGAACCTTGCGACATGCACACTATAGTGTAAAATGTTCAATCGGTAAAAACATTGTGACATGTATACTATGGTGCACAGTTCAGTTTACACTTTGCCACGGGATATTACCCTGTCGGAAAGTTTAAATTTCAAACAGTTTTTCATTCAATCTGTAAGGACCTTGCTACATGTACACTACGGTGTACACTTTAGTTTACACTTTGCCATGCGACATTACCCTGTTGAACAATTTAAATTTCAAACAATTTTCCCATCTAATCGACACTTGACAACAATGCAAGTGTCAAACAACGTGTTAAAAATCAGTGTACAAATAGGTAAGTTCAATCGGTAAGAACCTTGCGACATGTACACTATAGTGCAAAATTTAGTTAACACTTTGCCACATGTCATTACCATGTTGGACAGTATAAATTTCAAACAGTTTTCCCATCCAATTGACATTTGACAACTATGCAAGCGTCAAGAACCTATCAAAAATCATTGTATAAATAGCAAACTTCAATCGGTAAGAACCTTGCTACATGTACACTTTACTTTACACTTTATCATGTGATATTACCCTGTTGGACTGTTTAAATTTCAAATTATTTTCCCATCCAATTGACACTTGACAACATTGTAAATTTCAAACAATGTATCAAAAATCAGTTTATAAATTGCAAAGTCTAATCGGTTAGGACCTTGCTATATGTATATTATGGCGTACACTTTAGCTTACACTTTGCCACGTGACGTTGCCCTATTGGATAGTTTAAATTTAAAATAGTTTTTCGATCCAATCGACACTCAAAAACATTACAAGTGTCAAACAACGTGTTAAAAATTAGTGTACAAATAGCAATGTTCAATCGGTAAGAACCTTGCGACACGTACACTATGGTGTACAGTTTAGTTTACACTTTGCCACGTGTCATCACCCTGTTGGACCGTTTAACTTTCAAACAGTTTTCCCATCCAATTGACACTTGACAACAATGCAAGTGTCAAACAACGTGTCAAAATCAGTGCACAAATAGCAAATTTCAATTGGTTAAAACTTTGCTACATGTACACTATGGTGTACACTTAAGTTTACAGTTTGCCACGTGATATCACTCTGTCGAACATTTTAAATTTTAAACAGTTTTCCTGTCCCATTGACACTGGACGACAATGCAAGTGTAAAACAATGTTTCAAAAATTAGAGTACAAATAGCAAAGTTCAATCGGTAAGGACCTTGCTACATGTATACAATGGCGTACACTTTAGTTTACACTTTGCCACGTGACGTTACCCTGTTAGACAGCTTAAATTTAAAATAGTTTTTCCATCCAATTGACACTCAACAACAATGCAAGTGTCAAACAACGTGTCAAAAGTTGGTGTACAAATAACAGAGTTCAATAGGAAAGAACCTTGCGACATGTACACTATGGTGCACACTTTAGTTTATACTTTGCCACGTGTCACACCCTATTGGACAGTTTAAATTTAAAATAGTTTTTCCATCCAATTGACACTCAACAACAATGCAAATGTCAAACAACGTGCCAAAAATTAGTGTACGAATAGCAAAGTTCAATCGGTAAGAATCTTACGACATGTACACTATGGTGTACACTTTAGTTTACACTTTACCACGTGTCATCACCCTCTTGGACCATTTAAATTTCAAATATTTTTCCCATCTGATTGACACTTGACAACAATGTAAGTGTTAAAAAACGTGTCAAAAATCAGTGTATAAATAGCAAAGTTCAATCGGTATGAACCTTGCTATATGCACACTTATATTTACACTTTACCAGGTGACATTACCCTATTGGACAGTTTAAATTTCTAACAGTTTTCCCATCCAGTTGACACATGAAGACAATGTAAGTCTAAAACAAAGTGTTAAAAATCAGTATACAAATAGCAAAGTTCAATCGGTAAGAACCTTGCGACATGTATACTATGGTGTACACTTCAGTTTACACTTTGCCACGGGACATTACCCTGTTGGATAGTTTAAATTTCAAATAGACTTTTATCCAATTGACACTTGACAATAATGCAAGTGTCAAACAACGTGTAAAAAATCAGTGTACAAATCGCAAAATTCAATCGGTAATGTGACGCCCCGAACTTAAGCTTCGAGGGTCACGTACTAAACATAATAACTTCTGCCCTTGGTGCATGTAAATACTCTTAAATAGAAGTATTACATGTTAGAAACTTATTTTTCAATTTGATAAAACAATTCTTATAAAATTTGATGGCCGATAAAAGCACATGCCAATATGAAATTATACATTACATATACGGCCTCGGCACTATCAAGATTAGTTGGGGCAGCAAGTTTGACAATTTTTATAAAATTCATCCCAACTCCGTTTTACATGAAATTTGTGGCATTAGAAAGATAGTTTCAAGTAGTTTTATAGGTTAAAATATGAAAATTTTCCAAGATCATATGATAAGGACGTTTTACTGAAAACAGTGAAGTATTACACAGGAAATCCAGATTGACCCCTTGATGTTAACACCTTGATAACTCAGACCATAGATATCAAAATTGAGTGATTCCTTCGGCCATATTTAGAAGATTCAAAGAGAAAAACAGAAATATTTTTAGAATCTCAAATGGACGTTTATTAAGTTAGAAACATCATTTTGAAATTGACTCCAGAAACCGTCTCGTTTCTGCCTTTTGTCACTCGTTTCTGCCTTTTGTAATACCATGCTTGGATTTTTATCATGATAATACTACACAAAAGAATGCAAATTTTTTTTTTCTTCTTTTCTCTACCCACCGCCTCACCCCTTCTTTTCTCCCATTTTTCTTTTTTTTTCTTACTTGTACACATGTTTGGTCTACTATCTAAGTGTATGGTGATGATGGAGGACAAGTGGGTTGATTATAGGGTAATAAGTGGTCTCAAAACCTAGATTTGCAAAGGAAACCTCTTATCTTTTCAACTAGTATAATCTAAACCCTCTAACTTTCATTATTAGCAAAGCATATCCCAAATTTAAACTTGTGTCCAACTTACATATTCAAAAATTGTAGATTGTAAAATAATTTAATCGTTTGGTCAATTGAAGTCCTAACAAAATAGTCCACTTCATTCAAGTCCAAACTTGCCTTAAGTTTCGACTAATTAATAATCACTTCATATATACACAACCTTTGATACTTCATGCCTACATTCATTAACTACCTCTAACATTAACCACTACAAAGGTGGTGTCCCCTTTTACCTTATGGCCAAAAATATTATTGAAAGTTAAATCTCTATCCTAAGGAAATTTAAATAAGCATAAAATTTCGGAGTATTACATCCCTCCCCCCTAAAAAAAAATTCATCCTCGAAATTACCTTGAACTTAGTTGAAAAGTTTTGGATACTTGGTCTTGATTTCTTCTTCTCTTTCCCAAGTCGATTCTTCGACATTATGATTTCTCCATTGGACTCTTACTAACGGAATTTCTTTTGTCCTTAATTGCTGGATTCTGCGATCCAATATTGCTACCGGTTTCTCCTCATATGTCATGTTTTGTTTGATATCCAATGGTTGATAACTAACCACATGACTTGGATCTGACACATATTGTCGAAACATTGATACGTGGAACACATCATGAACCGCTGACAATTCTGGTGGTAGAGCGATTCGATAAGCTACATTTCCAATTTTCTGCAAAATTTCAAAAGGACCTATGAATCTTGGGCGAAGTTTTCCTTTCTTCCCAAAACGAAGAATTCCCTTCATCGGCGCCACTTTTATGAAAACTTTGTCACCAACATTAAATGTCAAATCTTTTCTCCTTTTATCGGCATAACTCTTTTGTCAGTCCTGAGCTGCTTTGATTTTAGCTCTTATTTTATCAACCGCTCGACTAGTTTCTTCAATTATTTTGGGTCCTAGAACTCTTCTTTCACCTACTTCATCCCAATAAAGGGGAGTTCTACATCTTCTACCATAAAGGGCTTCGTAAGGTGCCATCTTTATCGTAGCTTGGTAGCCATTATTATTATAGGCAAACTCTACCAGTGGCACATGGTTTTCCCAACTGCCCCCTAAATCAAGGACCCATGCACGCAGCATATCCTCTAAAGTCTGTATAGTCCTCTCCGATTGTCCATCAGTTTGTGGATGAAAAGTTGTGCTGAAGTTTAACTTGGTTCCCATAGCCTCTTGCAAACTTTTCCAAAATTTTGAGGTAAATCTTGGATCTCTATCCGATACAATTGAGGCTGGGGTACCATGCAAACGGATGACCTCTTTGATGTATAATCGCGCATATTGATCCATACTAAAATTCATTCTTACAGGTATAAAATGAGCTGACTTTGTTAATCGATCCACTATAACCCACATAGCATCATTTCCCTTAGCTGATTTTGGAAAACCCATAACAAAATCCATAGTTATATGTTCCCATTTCCATTGTGGAATTGTTAATGGTTCCAACAATCCAGATGGCCTTTGATGTTCAGCTTTCACTTGCTGACAAGTCATGCACCCCCTGACAAAAAGACCTATGCACCGTTTCATATTTCTCCACCAAAACATACTTCTTAGATCACGATACATTTTTGTACCTCCTGGATGGGTAGTATATGGAGTTAAGTGTGCTTCTTCTAGAATTTATTTCCTCAATCCCTCATCTTTCGGCACAAACAACCTCCCCTTAAAGAGTAAGGTTTTATCACTGCCTAATTCAAAATCCTTTCGCTTGCTAGTACCAACTTCGGATTTGATCTTTTG
>NW_019249241.1:49968-60372 GCF_002742605.1 Olea europaea var. sylvestris
CTGATCAAACAAATCTTCTATTCTTGGAAGTGGATATTTGTTTTTGATAGTGAGGCGATTCAATTCTCGATAGTCAATGCACAGCCTCATTGTTCCATCCTTCTTTTTCACAAATAACACAGGTGCACCCCACGGTGATACACTTGGCCTAATGAAACCCTTATCAAGAAGCTCCTTCAACTGTACTTTCAGCTCTTGTAGTTTCAACGGTGCCATACGATATGGAGCCTTTGAAATGGGTGTTGCTCCTGATACCAAATCAATGGTAAACTCTACTTGTCTGTCTGGTGGTACACCTAGAAGATCTTCTGGAAAAACGTCTTTATAGTGTCGAACTATTGGAACATCCTCAATTGACAACTTATCTTGTTTAATATCGGTCATCGACACTAGAAATCTTTGATCTAATTCCTTTCTCGGCATCCTTTCAACCTGGGTTGTTGACACTACACCAGATGAGGTATTTATCTCAGTTCCCACAAAACGGAACTCTTCCTCGCCCGGTCTTCGAAAAACCACCATTCTCTCAGTACAATAAATAGTTGCATGGTTTTTAGACAACCAGTCCATACCAAGGATAACATCAAAGTCTTTTATCGTTAATGGAATTAGATCTGCCGCTATATCTCTACCATCAATTTCCATCCTAAGATCTCTAGCTATTTGGTTAGCGACAAGTATCTTTCCAGATGGAAGAGATATTTCTAAAGTATACGGAAGGAATTCACATTCCACTTTAAACTTTGCAACAAAAGAAGAAGAAATGAACGAATGTGTAGCTCCAGAATCTATAAGTACAAATGCAGGAATATTGGAAACAGAAATGATACCTGCGACGACATTAGGGTCTCGTTCAGCTTCTTGCCTGGATAAGGAGAAAACTCTTGCTTTTCCTTTCTTGTCCTCTTCAGCCTTCTGTGTTTGATTCTGAGGACATTCTTTAACGAAATGTCCTGATTTCCCACACTTGAAACAAACATTTTTACCCAAGAGACATTCTCCTTTGTGAGGTCTATCGCACTTAGGACAACGCCTTTCACCACTAACTCCTGCTATATCCGTTCGTCCTTTCTTTGGTGTATTATTCCCTTTTCCTTTGCCGGTATTCTGTTTATCAAAATTCCACTTCCTCTTACCTAAGAAATTTTGAACTTGGTAAGAATTTTCAATGTTTTGAGTTCTTTGATAAGAGATAGTCTAGGCTCGCTTTAGGACTTCTCGATAAGTGCCTAGCTCAAGAACTGACACTATGTCACGAATATAAGGTCTTCTAGCCCATTTTTCCTCAGTATCCACTAAATGTGGGGCAAACCTTGATAATTCCTCAAATTTGATTTCATACTCCACGAGGGTCATGGTTCCTTGCTGAAGTCTATGGAACTCCATCTCCTTTTGATCTCTCACAGCTGCCGGGAAGAATTTTTCTTCTACAAGTTCCTTAAATCTTTCCCAAGTTATAGCCTGTTCTTCAGCAGGTGTTAATGACCTAGTAGTCATATCCCACCAATGGCTAGCCCTCTTCTTTAACATAAATACTGAAAATGTTACCCTTTCAGCGTCATCACATCTTATAAATTTAAAGATGCATTCTAATTCTCGTAACCAATCCTCAACTGCTAAGGGATCCGTACTCCCCTCAAACGATGGAGGGTTCATTTTACGAAACTGCTCTATCATTGTAGTTCGATCCCTCGAGTTAGGTACTATTTGGGGTTGAATAATTGGTTGGTTAGGTTCCGGATGATCAACTGGTATTTGTTGATTTAGGGTTCGCTGCCCAGTCAAAGGTGGTGCCTGTTGTTGCTGTCCCAACTCCTGCATTACAGCAAGTAGTTCTCGTGCAAAGTTTACAACATTAACTTCACCACTACTAGAACTAGCATTAGCATTGCCGTGGTTACGCTTTGGAGGCATTTCCTTTAAAAAAAATATTCATCTAGTTAAAATTACTTCAGAACATAATACTAATTTTAGAAAAAAAATCCAAAGGCCAAAGCAACTTTCCTTCATATATATATTATTATTTTTCACAAACAAAAACCATGTTGAGGTATGGTACATACATTCAAAAGCAGAGATACATATTACATCCTACTCTATTCCAAAAACCAAGATAGATAGGTAAGATGATATCTAATCTTCTATTTCTTCTGGATCCTCATCAGGGTCTTCCTCTGGGTCTTCTTCTTGATCTTCTTCTAATGTGCTTTGCTCCGAACTATGTAGTAATGGTACGGGAAAACTTTCATCTAGAATTCTCGAAAAGCACTTAGCCAATGGTCCCTTAACTAGCCTAGAATTGGTAGCTCGTAAACTGGTATTCATGGATAAGATTATAGTCTTCTTAAAGTTTCGCTGTAAATCACGGCTAATTCCATAACTTTCTCGAAGCAAATATGTAAGGTCCTCATATGAAAGGTCATCATCAGACCATAGCACAATCTCATTTATGACTGAGGCCCAAGGTTCTGGAACAGTTTCATATAATCTTTGTATCTTCACCTTATCCCTTAAGCTATGGTGTATCTCCCATAACATCCCAATAATACAGTCTAGCAGGTCCAAATGTTGTTCGAGACTATGTAGCGGATGCATACGATAATTATAGTAAAATGCCAATAATATGTCCCGCTTCTTCGCAAAACCACAAACTTCTGTCCTTGTGGGGGTTCTTACTATTCGTGCCATAACTAGGACAAACATTGATTATGTTACTCCACAAGGTTCTCATAAATATCTAGATATAAGTGTTTATGACTTCATAATCTTAATCACGACTTGATTAAAATATTTCCATATCCAACCATAGATATAACAGTTCGTTACATAAGAAAACTCATGAATTTAAAAATAAATTTTACCTTGATCATTGGTTGAAAGTCAGTTGCTAGCTTGCTCGATGATGAAGGACAATAACTTTCTTTTTAAAAAGTCTACAGAAAAGTAAACCTTGCTCTGATACCACAACTGTGGCGCCCCGAACTTAAGCTTCGAGGGTCACGTACTAAACATAATAACTTCTGCCCTTGGTACATGTAAATACTCTTAAATAGAAGTATTACATGTTAGAAACTTATTTTTCAATTTGATAAAACAATTCTTATAAAATTTGATGGCCGATAAAAGTACATGCCAATATGAAATTATACATTACATATACGGCCTCGGCACTATCAAGATTAGTTGGGGCAGCAAGTTTGACAATTTTTATAAAATTCATCCCAACTCTGTTTTACATGAAATTTGTGGCATTAGAAAGATAATTTCAACTAGTTTTATAAGTTAAAATATGAAAATTTTCCAAGATCATGATAAGGACGTTTTACTGAAAACAGTGAAGTATTACACAGGATATCCAGATTGACCCCTTGACGTTAACACCTTGATAACTCAGGCCATAGATATCAAAATTGAGTGATTCCTTCGGCCATATTTAGAAGACTCAAAGAGGAAAACAGACATATTTTTAGAATCTAAAATGGACGTTTATTGAGTTAGAAACATCATTTTGAAATTGACTCCAGAAACTGTCTCGTTTCTGCCTTTTGTCACTTGTAAGGAAAATAAACTACAAAAATGTCTCTTAACATAACATGAAAGATATAATTACAAAATTTACTATTAATACCATATTTCATCATGTTATGTACATATTTTTACATAATACCATAAGAAAGATAGATGGAACAACAGTCATCGAGCAAAACATACAAAAGAAAACTTTCAATACAAAACATCCTTGTCCTTAATCCATCATCGGTTTTGTCAACTAACTTCCATCAATCCAACGATCATGGATCTGAAAATTTATCATAACATACTATGAGTATGATAAATACTCAGTAAGATACCATGCTTGGATTTTTATCGTGATAGTACTACACAAAAGAATGCAATCAAACCCATACTTGCACATTCCGGCTTGCCGGCGCCCTTCGGACTTGTCCTAAGGCATAAATAGATATCTAACTTTGTGGACTTGTCCACCATAATCATATTATGGTTTTTCATGCATAGTTTAAGCATAAATATTACCATGAAAATCATAACTTTTAAGCATGGAAGGTATCTTACCGTAAAACTTGAAGATATTCGATTGAAATGAATTGGAAATGCTAAACTTGCTTCCTTCTCCTTTCTTTTCTTAATTTCGGTTTTTGCTCTCTTTTTAAGTGTATAAGTGTTTTGTAAAATGAAGGAAATCTCTCTATGGCAATGGATATGGATGTATTTATATTTGTATAAGGATAAGGATAAGGCTTGATATTTTTTTTTCCTTCTTTTCTCTACCCACCGCCTCACCCCTTCTTTTCTCCCATTTTTCTTTTTTTTTTCTTACTTGTACACATGTTTGGTCTACTATCTAAGTGTATGGTGATTATGGAGGACAAGTGGGTTGATTATAGGGTAATAAGTGGTCTCAAAACCTAGATTTGCAAAGGAAACCTCTTATCTTTTCAACTAGTATAATCTAAACCCTCTAACTTTCATTATTAGCAAAGCATATCCCAAATTTAAACTTGTGGCCAACTTACATATTCAAAAATTGTAGATTGTAAAATAATTTAATCGTTTGGTCAATTGAAGTCCTAACAAAATAGTCCACTTCATTCAAGTCCAAACTTGTCTTAAGTTTCGACTAATTAATAATCACTTCATACATACACAACCTTTGATACTTCATGCCTACATTCATTAACTACCTCTAACATTAACCACTACAAAGGTGGTGTCCCCTTTTACCTTATGGCCAAAAATAGTATTGAAAGTTAAATCGCTATCCTAAGGAAATTTAAACGAGCATAAAATTTCGGAGTATTACAGGTAAGAACCTTGCAACCTATACACTATGGTGTACACTTTAGTTTACACTTTGCCACGTGACATTACCCTGTTGCACAGTTTGAATTTCAAACAGTCTTTCTATCCAATTGTCACTTGACAATAATGCAAGTGTCAAATAACGTGTCAAAAATCAGTTTACAAATAGCAAAGCTCAATCAGTAAGAACCTTGCGACATATACACTATAGTTTAAAATTTAGTTAACACTTTACCACGTGTCATCACCCTATTGGATAGTATAAATTTAAACCAGTTTTTTCATCCAATTGACATTTGACAACTATGCAAGTGTCAAAGAACCTGTCAAAAATAAGTGTACCATTAGCAAACATCAATCGGTAAGAACCTTGCTACATGTACACTTGACAACAACGTGTCAAAAATCAGCGTACAAATAGCAAAGTTCAATCGGTAATGACCTTGCCACATGTACACTATGGAATACACTTTAGTTCATACTTTAACATGTGACATTACCCTATTGGACTGCTTAAATTTCAAGCAATTTTCCCATCCGATTGAGGCTTGACAACAATACAAGTGTCAAATAACTTGTAAAAAAATTATTTTACAAGTAGCAAAGTTCAATCGATAAGGACCTCGCTACATGTACACTATGGTGTACACTTTAGTATGTACTTTGCCATGTGACATTACACCATTGGACAGTCTAAATTTCAAACAATTTTTCCATCCAATTGACACTTGACAATAATGCAAGTGTCGAACAACGTGTCAAAAAGCAGCGTACAAATAGCAAAGTTGAATCGGTATGAACCTTGCTACATGTACACTATGGTGTACACTTGAGTTTACACTTTGTCATGTGACATTACCCTGTTGGACAGTTTAAATTTGAAATTGTTTCCCATCCAATTGACACTTGAAAACAATACAAGTGTCAAACAACGTGTCAAAAATCAGTGTACAAATAGCAAAGTACAATCGGTAAGGACCTTGTCACATGTACACTATGGTGTACACTTTAATTTACATTTTTCACGTGACATTACCCTGTTGGACAGCTTAAATTTCAAACAATTTTCCCATCCGATTGAGACTTGACATCAATGCAAGTGTCAAACAACTTGTCAACAATTCGTTAACAAGTAGCAAAGTTAAATCGGTAAGGACCTTGATACATGTACACTATGGTGTACACTTTAGTTTGCCCTTTGCAATGTGATATTACCCTATTGGACAGTTTAAATTTCAAACAATTTTCCCATCCAATTGACACTTGACAACAATGCAAGAGTCGAACAACGTGTCAAAAATCAGTGTACAAATAGCAAAGTTCAATTGGTATGAATCTTGCTACATGTATACTAGGGTGTACACTTTAGTTTACATTTTGCCAAGTGACATTACCCTGTTGGACAACTTAAATTTCAAATAGTTTTCCCATCCAATTGGCACTTGACAACAACGAATGTGTCGAACAATGTGTTAAAAATCAGTCTACAAATAACAAAGCTCAATCGATAAGGACCTTGCCACATGTACGCTACGGTGTAAATTTTAGTTTACACTATGCCACGTGACATTGCCCTGTTGGACAGTTTAAATTGTCTAACAATTTTCCCATCCAATTGACACTTGACAACAATACAAGTGTTAAACAACGTGAAAATAATCATTCTACAAATAGCAAAGTTCAATCAGTAAGAATCTTGCCACATATACACTATGATGTACACTTTAGTGTACACTATGCCACGTGACATTACCCTATTGGACAGTTTAAATTTCAAATAATTTTCCCATCCAATTGACACTTGACAACAATGCAAATGCCAAACGTGTCAAAAAGCAGTGTACAAATAGCAGAGTTCAATCGGTAAGAACCTTGCGATATGTACAGTATGGAGTACACTTTAGCTTATACTTTGCCACTTGACATTAGCTTGTTGGACAGCTAAAATTTCAAATAGTTTTCCAACCCAATTGACACTTGACAACAATGCAAGTGTTAAACAACGTGTCAAAAATCAGTCTACAGATACCAAAGTTCAATCGGTATGAACCTTTCTACAGGTACACAATGGTGTACACTTTAGTTTACACTTTGCCACATGAGATTACCCTGTTGGACAGTTTAAATTTCAAATTGTTTTTCCATCCAATTGACACTCAACAACAATGCAAGTGCCAAACAACGTGTCAAAAATTAGTGTACAAATAGCAAAGTTCAATTGGTAAGAACCTTTCTATAGGTAAACTATGGTATACACTTTGCCACCTAACATTACCCTGTTGGATATTTTAAATTTCAACTTATTTTTCCATCCAATTGATACTTGACAACAATGTAAGTGTCAAACAACGTGTCAAAAATCAGTGTACAAATAGCAAAGTTCAATCGGTAAGAACCTTGCAACATGTGCACTATGGTGTACACTTTAGTTTACACCTTGCACATGTCATTACCCTATTTGACAGTTTAATTTTGAAGCAATTTTTCCATTCAATCGACACTTGACAACAATGCAAGTGTCAAAATAACGTGTCAAAAATTAGTGTACAAATAGCAAAGTTCAATCTGTAAGAACCTTGCTACATGCACACTATGGTGTACACTTTAGTTTACACTTTACCACGTTCCTTTACCCTATTCGATAGTTTAAATTTGAAAGAGTTTTTCCATCCAATTGACACTTGACAAAAATGCAAGTGTCAAACAATGTGTCAAAAATCAGTGTACAAATAGCAAATTTCAATCGGTAATGACCTTGCAGATGTACACTATGGAGTACACTTTAGTTCACACTTTGACACGTGACATTACCCTATTGGACTGCTTAAATTTCAAACGATTTTCCCATCCGATTGAGGCTTCACAACAATACAAGTGTCAAACAACTTGTAAAAAATTATTTTACAAGTAGCCTAGTTCAATCGATGTGGACCTTGCTACATGTACACTATGGTGTACATTTTGGTATGTACTTTGCCAAGTGACATTACCCTGTTGGACAGTCTAAATTTTGAATAGTTTTTCCATCCGATTGACACTTGACAACAATGCAAGAGTCGAACAACGTGTCAAAAAATAGTGTACAAATGGCAAAGTTCAATCGGTATGAACCTTGCTACATGTACACTATGGTGTACACTTGAGTTTACACTTTGCCATGTGACATTACCCTATTGGACAGTTTAAATTTGAAATTGTTTTCCCATCCAATTGACACTTGACAACAATACTAGTGTCAAACAACGTGTTAAAAATCAGTGTACAAATACCAAAGTACAATTGGTAAGGACCTTGTCACATGTACACTATGGTGTACACTTTAATTTACATTTTTCACGTGACATTACCCTGTTAGACAGCTTAAATTTCAAACAATTTTCCCATTCGATTGAGACTTGACATCAATGCAAGTGTCAAACAACTTGTCAAAAATTAGTTTACAAGTTGCAAAGTTCAATCGGTAAGGACCNTGGCGTACATTTTAGTTTACACTTTACCACGTGACGTTACCTTATTGGACAATATAAATTTGAAATAGTTTTTTCATCCAATTGACACTTGACAACAATGCAAGTGTCAAACAACATGTTAAAAATTAGTGTACAAATAGAAAAATTCAATCGGTATAAACCTTGCGGCACGTACACTATGGTGTACACTTTAATTTACACTTTGCCACGTGTCATCATCCTGTTGTACCATTTAAATTTCAAATAGTCTTCCCATCAAATTGACACTTGACAACAATGTAAGTGTCAAACAACGTGTCAAGAATCAGTGTACAAATAGCAAAGTTCAATCAGTAAAAACCTTGCTACATGTACAATATCATGTACACTTAAGTTTACACTTCGCCACGTAACATCACCCTGTCTGGCATTTTAAAGTTCAAACAGATTTCTCGTCTAATTGACACTGGACGACAATACAAGTGTCAAACAATGTGTCAAAAATCAGAGTACAAATAGCAAAGTTCAATCGGTAAGCACCTTGATACATGTACACTATGGTGTACACTTTAGTTTACACTTTACCACGTGACATTACCCTAGTGGACAGTTTAAATTAAAATAGTTTTCCCATCCAGCTGACACTTGACAGCAATGCAAGTGTCAAACAACGTGTCAAAAACCAGTGTACAAATAGTAAAGTTTAATCGGTAAGAACCTTACAACGCGTACACTATGGTGTACACTTTGCCACGTGACATTAGGCTGTTGCACAGTATAAATTTCAAATAGTTTTCTCATCCAGTTTTCACTTGTTAAAAATGCAAGTGTTAAACAACGTGTCAAAAATCAGTTTACAAATAGCAAACACCAATCGGTAAGGACATTGTTACATGTACATTATGGTGTACAGTTTAGTATACACTTTGCCATATGATATTACCGTGTTGGACAGTTTAGATTTCAAACAGTTTTCTTATCCAATTCACACTTGACAACACTGCAAGTGTCAAATAACGTGTCAAAAATCAGTTTACAAATAGCAAAGTTTAATCGGCAAGGACCTTGCTACATGCATACTATGGCGTACACCTTAGTTTGCACTTTGCCACGTGACGTTACCCTGTTAGACAGTTTAAATTTGAAATAATTTTTCCATCCAATCGACACTCGACAACAATGCAACTGTCAATCAACGTGTCAAAAATTAGTGTACAAATAGCAAAGTTCAATGGGAAAGAACCTTGCGACATGTACACTATGATGTACCCTTTAGTTTACACTTTGCCACGTGTCATCACCCTGTTTGACGGTTTAAATTTAAAATAGTTTTTTCCTTCTAATTGACACTCAACAACAATGCAAGTCTCAAATAACGTGTCAAAAATTAGTGTACAAATAGCAAAGTTCAATCGATAAGAACCTTGCGACATGTACACTATGGTGTACACTTTAGTTTACACTTTGCCACGTGTCATCAACCTCTTGGACCATTTAAATTTCAAATAGTTTTCCTATCCAATTGACACTTGACAACAATGCAAGTGTTAAAAAACGTGTCAAAAATCAGTGTATAAATAGCAAAGTTCGATCAGTATGAACCTTGCTATATGCACCTTTATATTTACACTTTACCACGTGACACTACCCTGTTGGACAGTTTAAATTTCTAACTATTTTCCCATCCAGTTGACACATGATGACAATGCAAGTCTGAAAGAACATGTTAAAAATCAGTGTACAAACTACAAAGTTCAATCGATAAGAACCTTACAACATGTATACTATGGTGTACACTTCAGTTTACATTTTGCCACAAGACATTACTGTTGGAAAGTTTAAATTACAAATAGTTTTCCCATCCAATTGACACCTGACAACATTGCAGTGTCAAAAAATGTGTCAAAATCAGTTTACAAATAACAAAGTTCAATCGGTAAGGACCTTGCTACATGTACACTACGGTATACACTTTGGTTTAAACTTTGCGACGTGACATTATCTTGTTGAACAATTTAAATTTCAAACAATTTTCCCATCCAATTGACACCTGACAACAATTCAAGAGTCAAACAACATGTTAAAAATCAGTGTACAAATAGCAAAGTTCAATTGGCAAGAACCTTGCGACATG
>NW_019249242.1:0-1347 GCF_002742605.1 Olea europaea var. sylvestris
GTTATCATGAAATCAAAAACCACTTTTCATTGGCTCGATTCCAATTGAACTAGATGAGCAATTCGCCGAAAACGAACAAACCGAAAGTTATCTTTAAATCAAAAAGTACTTTTCATTGGTTCGATTATAATCAAATTAGACTAGCAATTTACCAGAGACAAACAAACCCGATGTTATCATGAAACCAAAAACCACTTTTCATTGGCTCGTTCCAATCGAATTAGACTAGCAAATTTCGAAAATGATCAAATTCGAAGTTATCATGAAATCAAAAACACTTTCCATTGGCTCGATTCCAATCGAATTAGACGAGCAGTTCGTCGAAAATGGTCAAACCCAAAGTTATCATGAAATCAAAAACTACTTCTCATTGGCTCAATTCCAATCGAATTAGACTAGCATTTCGCAAAAACTGAACAAACTCGAAGTTATCATGAAAACAAAAACCACTTTTCATTGGCTCGATTCCAATTGAACTAGATGAGCAATTCGCCGAAAACGAACAAACCTGAAGTTATCTTTAAATCAAAAAGTACTTTTCATTGGTTCGATTACAATCGAATTAGACTAGCAATTTACCAAAGACAAACAAACCCGATGTTATCATGAAACCAAAAACCACTTTTCATTGGCTCGTTCCAATCGAATTAGACTAGCATTTCGCCAAAAACGAACAAACCCGAAGTTATCTTTAAATCAAAAAGTACTTTTCATTGGTTCGATTACAATCGAATTAGACTAGCAATTTACCAAAGACAAACAAACCCGATGTTATCATGAAACCAAAAACCACTTTTCATTGGCTCGTTCCAATCGAATTAGACTAGCATTTCGCCAAAAACGAACAAACCCGAAGTTATCTTTAAATCAAAAAGTACTTTTCATTGGTTCGATTACAATCGAATTAGACTAGCAATTTACCAAAGACAAACAAACCCGATGTTATCATGAAACCAAAAACCACTTTTCATTGGCTCGTTCCAATCGAATTAGACTAGCATTTCGCCAAAAACGAACAAACCCGAAGTTATCATGAAATCAAAACCAACTTTTCATTGGCTAGATTCCAATCGAATTAGAATAGCAATTCGTCGAAAATGTTCAAACTCAAAGTTATCGTGAAATCAAGAACCACTTTTCTTTGGCTCGACTCCAATCGAATTAGACTAACAATTTCCGAAAATGATCAAGTGCAAAGTTATCATGAAATCAAAACCACTCTTCATTGGCTCGATTCCAATCGAATTAAACTAGCAATTCGCCGAAAATGATCAAACTTGAAGTTATCATGAAATCAAAAATCACTTTTCATTAGCTCGATTCCAATGGAATTAGACCAGCAATTCG
>NW_019249243.1:0-215 GCF_002742605.1 Olea europaea var. sylvestris
ATTTCGACACCGTCGCAAAGAATGACGAAATTGCGCCCGGCGCGATTTTCATTTCCGATCGGCCTGTCAAATTTTAGCCCATTCCGACACCGTGGCAAAAAATGACGAAATTGCCCCTGGCGCGGTTTTTGCTTCTGATCCACCTGTAAAATTTTAGCCCATTTCGACACAGTCGCGAAAAATGACGAAAATGCCCCAGGCGCGGTTTTTGTTTC
>NW_019249243.1:400-1347 GCF_002742605.1 Olea europaea var. sylvestris
CGATTTCCGTTTCCGATCGACCTGTCAAATTTTAGCCCATTCCGACAACGTCGCGAAAAATGACGAAATTGCCCCCGGCGGGATTATTGTTTCCGATCGACCTGTCAAATTTTAACCCATTTCGACACGGTCGCGAAAAATGACGAAATTGCCCCGTGCGCAATTTCTGTTTCCGATCGACCTGTCAAATTTTAGCCCATTTCGACAGGGTCGCGAAAAATGACAAAATTACCCCCGGCGCGGTTTTCATTTCCGATCGACCTGTCAAATTTTAGCTCATTACGACACCGTCGCAAAAATGACGAAATTGTCCACGGCGCGATTTTCCTTTCCGATCGACCTGTCAAATTTTAGCCCATTCCGACACCGACGCGAAAAATGATGAAATTGCCCCCGGCGCGGTTTCTGTTTCCGATCAACCTCTCAAAATTTTAGCACATGCCGACGCCGTCGCAAAAAATGACGAAATTGCCCCCAGCGCGATTTTCCTTTCCGATCGACCTGTCAAATTTTAGCCCATTTCGACACAGTCGCGAAAAATGACAAAATTGCCCTTGGCGCGATTTTTGTTTCCGATCGACCGGTCAAAATTTTAGCCCATGCCGACGCCGTCGCAAAAAATGACAAAATTGCCCTTGGCGCGATTTTTGTTTCCGATCGACCGGTCAAAATTTTAGCCCATGCCGACGCCGTCGCAAAAAATGACAAAATTGCCCTTGGCGCGATTTTTGTTTCCGATCGACCGGTCAAAATTTTAGCCCATTTCGACACAGTCGCGAAAAATGACGAAATTGCCACCGGCGCGATTTCCGTTTCCGATCGACCTGTCAAATTTTTTCCCATTCCGACACCGTCGCGAAAAATGACGAAATTGCCACCGGCGCGATTTCCGTTTCCGATCGCCCTGTCAAATTTTTGCCCATTCCGACACCGTCGCAAAAAATGAC
>NW_019249244.1:0-1347 GCF_002742605.1 Olea europaea var. sylvestris
CGTGTGCAAAAGTTACGCTCAATTCTTCGTTCGCCGACACTCCAAGCGTTCTAAATATGCAAGTGCTCATTCTTTTGAAAAATCGCCAAAATCTCTCATACGTCACGACAAAATGGTGAGTTCAATCCAAAACGGTCGCTAAATTTCCAAAAATTCTTATGCGCCCAAAACGGACACTGGGTGCAAAAGTTACGCTCAATTCTTCGTCCGCCGACTCTCCAAGCGTTCTAAATATGCAAGTGCTCATTCTTTTGAAAAATGGCCAAAATCCCTCGTACGTCACGATGAAGTTATGTGTTCAATCCAAAACGATCGCAACATTTCCAAAAAGTTCTTATGGGCCCAAAATGGACACCGTGTGCAAAAGTTACGCTCAATTCTTCGTCCGCCGACTCTCCAAGCGTTCTAAATATGCAAGTGCTCATTCTTTTGAAAAATGGCCAAAATCCCTCGTACGTCACGATGAAGTTATGTGTTCAATCCAAAACGATCGCAACATTTCCAAAAAGTTCTTATGGGCCCAAAATGGACACCGTGTGCAAAAGTTACGCTCAATTCTTCGTCCGCCGACTCTCCAAGCGTTCTAAATATGCAAGTGCTCATTCTTTTGAAAAATGGCCAAAATCCCTCGTACGTCACGACGAATTGGTGAGTTCAATCCAAAACGTTTGCTACATTTCCAAAAAGTTCTTGTGGGCCCAAAATGTACACCGTGTTCATAAGTTACGCTCAATTCTTTGTCCGTCGACTCTCCAAGCGTTCTAAATATATAAGGGCTCGTTCCTTTCAAAATGGGCAAAATCACTCGTACGTCACGATGAAGTGGTGAGTTCAATCCAAAACGGTCGCTACATTTCCAAAAAGTTCTTATGGGCCCAAAACGGACACCGTGTGCAAAAGTTACGCTCAATTCTTCGTCCGCCGACTCTCCAAGCATTCTAAATATGCAAGTGCTCATTCTTTCGAAAAATCGCCAAAGTCTCTCATTCGTCACGATGAAGTGGTGAGTTCAATCCAAAATGGTCGCTCCATTTCCAAAAAGTACTTATGGGCCCAAAATGGATACCGTGTGCAAAAGTTACGCTCAATTCTTCGTACGTCGACAATCCAAGCGATCCAAATATGCAAGTGCTCATTCCTTCGAAAAATGATCGAAATCCCTCATACGTAGCGACGAAGTGGTGAGTTCAATCCAAAACGGTCGCTACATTTTCAAAAGGTACTTATGGGCCTAAAACAGACGCCGTTTGCAAAAGTCACGCTTAATTCTTCGTCCGCCGACATTCCAAGCGTTCTAAATATACAAGCGATAATTCTTTCGAAAAATGGCCAAAATCCCTTGTACGT
>NW_019249245.1:0-1347 GCF_002742605.1 Olea europaea var. sylvestris
ATTTTACTTACTAAATGCTCAAAAATTTTGATTTTGTTTGGCCCTTTTTAGAACCAAATTGAACTGGACCATACCCAGCCCTATTACATAGTTTGGTCCATCCCTTTTTCCTTAACAATGTTTGGTGTGCTTGTAAAATGCAATTGGTCTAGTAGTATTTCCCTCTTGCGAAGAAGAGTTTAATCATTGAATATTTTTGCCTTTTGTACTAGTTCCTTAGAAATATAAATTTCATAAGATGGGGACTCGAATCGAGCCCTCTTTTCTATGCCAAAGGACTCGACGATTCCCTTTCCCTTATTTGCTCTAGTGATTGCGTCTCTTGGAGGCATTGTATATGAGTTATATCCTACAAAAGATAAATAAAATGTAAAGACATGTTATACTTCATCAACTTGCATAAGAAGAACATGTATATCATGATATACCTGCATATGCAAGTTCAAGTGAGATGTGTTATTTATGTGAAATTTGCACGGTGTGGTGGTTGTGGAATAAAAAACACCCTCAAACTTAATGTCATACAATATCACAAGAGTTTGGTGTTATAGTTCCCAAAAATTGAATTGAAAACTTTTCAATAAATATAAATTCCAAAGTCCAAGCTCCTCCATTCTACTTAATATATCAATCATGTTTGGTACATAAAAGAATTGTGGATAAAAATTGGCAAATACCTAGTTGGGAACTTTCAACACACACGCCTTGGGTGCAAGAAAAATTATCAACTAAAATCCACTTAATTTCAATTCTAAAACCAAACCCATAACCTCCTTTAAGTAATATTCATCAAACCCAATTACATTCTTTAATCTAACAACCCTAATTCAAGTTCAACGACTCCTATTCAACATGTACCACCAATTATCAAAATAATAGAAAGATGAGAAAAGTTGGAAACTTATCTTGAGGGTATGAAATAAATGGAATAGGAGGTGAAATACTCTTCTTGGGAAGAACTCAACAATTAATCATGAAGAATAAGAGATAAAAGAAGATTTAGAGTTGTATAATTTGATTAGGAGGTTAAATAATCTTCTTGGGATGAACTCAACAATTAATCATGAAGAATAAGAGATAAAGAAGATTTATAGTTGTATAGATTTGATTAGTTAGGGTTTTGTGAGGAGAGTTCTGAAAGTAATTGGGAAAAGTTGAAGATGAAAGTAATATGTAAAATACCAATCCCTCTTTTCTTTTTTGCTATAATTTTTTTTTTTTTATTTGTACATGAATAGAGAAAAGGAGAAAATCGGAGTTAGCTACAGGTCAACTCGCGGCATGCAATGAATTCTTTTCCCCACAAGTGGGACGTAGGTTTGCAACTCGTGAGCCACCTGTAATTTG
>NW_019249246.1:0-1347 GCF_002742605.1 Olea europaea var. sylvestris
AGATATCTTTCTGACAGTGGCGACGGAGGGATCTGTTAAGGGTTACCTCGGGCCCTTCAACGCTTCGACGTTGAGGGACACTTCGGTTGCTTCATTGGATCTATTCACCTTGTAACACGTCATGTTGAGGTCGTCAGGAATTGGCATCGCTCCGGAACCACTTCGGGTGGACGCGCGGCGCTTCGGAGAGTGATGTGACCTTGTGTCGAAGTGGTTTTAGTACCGAAGTGAAAGTGACTTGATTAGGGGCATAACAATATCGATTATTATTTAAATTAATTATAATCTATTCCAAACAATGCTTTCTAGCCAAAAGATGGTACTCCTGCTTAACAAAACGCGTATCATTGGCACAAAATTCGCTTCAGAGACACGTTATCTATCATTATTTGATAACATTACGATTTCTTTTAATTATTGTATAATGTCATCTAAATTCACGTTATTAGCATATTTGGTACATGTAGCATTCGATAAGAGTGATAGTTTTGGTACTTCAATCCCTTTTTATTGTTTAATCGTAACCATTCCCATTACAAATAACACACCTAATTTTTGAATGAAACACAGTTTTAAGGATTTAATTGAATATTTAGTAGAATATAAACTTTATCTCTTATTTTCTTTTCTCATTTTAATAGTAATTTATAATATATTAAATATCATATCGTATGAGAATCATTTTTTGAACGATTCTAATCTTACTATAATTAAATTATTTCAAAAATACATTCTTTTCGTTTTCCGATGTGTAATTAATTTAGGAAAAATTGCAGCAGCGATCCTAATCTTTTTAATTTTTTTAGACTTTATCACAACCTCCATTTTATGCCAATGAAGGTCTTTAAACTTTCATAAATATGTAGATGGAGTCTATCTGGATGGCAACCGTGAGTTGATCAAAAAATAGAAAAAATTGATCAATTTTGACCAAATTAAAAGGACAGAGAGTGTTTGACACCCATTTTTATGAAAAAATAAATTTAAGAATAATAGATTGATAGAGAATGTGTGGATAAAAAATAATAAAAAAAATTTATTTACGTGTAATATTATTTTAATAAAAAATGTGATTAAAAAAAAGAGAGAGAAAAATGCATTTTAATAAAAATGAGAATCAAACGAGCCTAAAATGTAACTTTGCATTTCTCTCATATTAAACTAAGGGTCCGTTTGATATTGTACATTTTCCATGGAAATTTTCCAACTTTTTGTAGTGTTTGATGTGTAAAATTTTCTAGGCAATTTCTTTTCCATTTTCTACCTCACTTGATGTATTTTCCATGAAAACAAGGATGGTGAGAATTGCTTTTTCAACTTTTTTTTTTTTTTTTTTTTTTTTTTGGG
>NW_019249247.1:0-1347 GCF_002742605.1 Olea europaea var. sylvestris
TTGGTCGTTTTTCACTGTGGTGTCAGATTGCGTTGAAATTTGGCAGGTTGATTGGAAACCAAAATCACGCCAAGGGCAATTTCTTCATTAGTCTCGACGATGTCAGAATGGCCGAAATTTGGCAGGTTGTTTGGAAACAAAAATCGCGCCAGAGGTAATTCCGTCATTTGTCGCGACATTGCCGAAATGTGTTGAAATTTAGCATGTTGATCGAAAACCAAAATCGCGCCAAGGAAAATTTCGTCATTTCTCGTGGCGGTGTCAGAATTGGCTAAAATTTAGCAGATTGATTGGAGACAAAAATTTCGTCGAGGGCAATTTTGTCATTTGTCGCGACGTTGCCGAAATGGGCCGAAATTTGGCAGATTGATTGGATACAAAAATTGTACCAGGGCCAATTTCGTCATTTGTTGCGACGGCGTGGGAATGGGCAAAAATTTGGCAGGTTGATTGGAAACAAAAATTGCGCCAGAGGTAATTTTGTCATTTGTCGCGATGTTGTCGAAATGTGTTGAAATTTGGCAGGTTGATCGGAAACAAAATTCGCGCCAGGAACAATTTTTTCATTTGTTGCGACGGTGTCGGAATGGGGAAAAATTTGGCAGATTGTTTGTAAACAAAAATTTCGCCGGAGGCAATTTTGTCATTTGTCGCGGCGTTGTCGGAATGGGCCGAAATTTGTCAGGTTGATTAAATACAAAAATTGCACTAGGGGCAATTTCATCATTTGTCGTGACGGCGTGGGAATGGGCAAAAATTTGACTGGTTGATCGAAAATGAAAACGGCGACAAGGGCAATTTCGTCATTAGTCCCGACGGTGTCGGAATGGGCTGAAATTTGGCAGGTTGATTCGAAACATAAACTGTGCCAGGGGCAAATTTTTCTTTCGATGCGACGATCTCAGTATGGACGGAAATTTGGCAGATTGATTGGAAATAAAAATTGCATCGGGGGCAATTTCATCATTTGTAGCAAAGTTTCGGAATGGGCTAAAATTTGACAGGTTGATCGGAAACAAAAATCTCGCCAGAGGCAATTTCGTCATTTTTCAGACTGTGTTAGAATGGGCTGAAATATGGTAGGTTGATTGAAAACAAAAATTGTGCCACGGGAAATTTCGTCAGTTGTCATGACGTTGTCGAAATGGGTTGAAATTTGGCAGGTTGATAGGAAACAAAAATCGCGCCTGGGGCAATTTTGTCATTTGTCGCGACCGTCTCGGAATGGGCTGAAATTTGGCACATTGATTGGAAACAAAAATTACGCCGGGGACAATTTTATCATTTGTCGCGACGACGTCGAAATGGGCTGAAATTTGACAGGTTGATCGGAAACAAAAATCGTGC
>NW_019249248.1:0-1347 GCF_002742605.1 Olea europaea var. sylvestris
AAGACCCAATCCCTAAATACTTCGACTACCCCTCTCTCATTTCGTTTAGCTTACCCAAAGCCCAAAATATTAATTTTGATTCTCATCTTTCATTTTCACTCGTTTGGTCGAATCGTAGGCTGTTGTTGTTGTTGATCAATTCATTTCCCATGAAAGATTATGGTTTAAAGAATGGTGGTGAGATTTCGTTACTCCGGTATAAGGAAGAGGTCGTAAGCTATTTCAACAAATATTAAAGGTGTGTTTGATAGGTAGAAAATTCCATGGAAAATGGAATTGCAATTCCAGCTTTTCATTTTTTTTTGTGTTTGATTGATAAAAAATTTTTGGAATTCATTTTCCACTTGTTGATGCCACATAGACATTTTCCTTTTTTTGAGGAAAATGAATGGTGAGAATTCATTTTCCCGGATTACTGTAACAATTTTTTTTTCGTTTATTTTTTTGGCAATGGAAACAAATTTTAAAAATAATTGTAAAAATTTATTTTCTTTTAATTGGCAATTTCCATATAAAACAAAGCCAGACTAACACCAAACAATAGATGATTTTCTTGAAATTTTTTTTGTTGGCAATGGAAACAAATTTCATCCCCAATATCAGTAAAGTCTATCGCTTTAATTGATAATTTTCATGTAAAACAAAGCCAAACGAACACCAAAAAATACTTTTATTTCAACATTTTCCACTTGAAAAATTATACGAATCAAACACAATAATTTACAATTTCCCAGAAAATAATTTATAGACAATTCAATTCCCTGAAATTCGTTTTCAATTCAATTCAATTCCATATTTGCAATCATACGGAACTAAAAGTAAATTAACTTCAGTTCTAATCTTTGACTTGTGAGTGAAATAAAATTCCGAGCGCAAAGTTATCTCTATATTGCATTTTTATCTTCTAGGTCTAGTAATTTAATTCAGAACACATGTTGCAACTAAGCTGATTACTTTTATATACCTCTGGTCATATATGTGACCGAATACTACCTTCGTCCGATTTAGTTAAAAATTAATTTTTTAAATATATTTTAATAAAAATTAATGAAATGTGTTGTAGAAAATTGATAAAAAAAAATGTTGATTTCATGAAGTGTGTAATTGAAAATGAGTTTCAGAAAAAAAAAAAAAGTTTTAGAAAAAGGTGGTCAAACAAAGGCTAAGTATAGTTTACATCGTCTTAAGTTGAACATTCTCATCAAAAGACAAACCTAATAAACCAAATCGAATCATCCCTATAGTAATCTACTTGAATTGGTTTGATTTGGGTTGGTCATTTTTCAAAGTCTCAAAATCGAACAACTCAACCTATACCTAACCTTACATGTCACCAGGTACTTAAAA
>NW_019249249.1:0-1347 GCF_002742605.1 Olea europaea var. sylvestris
GCGACCGCAGGCTCAACGGCCTATGCGGCCGTATAGAAGGCCACTGAAACTTCCTTGGACAAACTGGAGTGATCTATGCGACCACATAGAAATGATCTATGCGGCCGCATAGATCAAAAAGCGGGAAAAAATTCATTTTTTTTTATTTTTCCGAATCTTCTAATGTTGGTAGAACTCTTGTGAAATCAAAATATTACCATATTTTGATTAATTTGGATGCTTTTTATGCCATAGTATAAATAGGAAACTCTTTTCATTATGTTAAAAAAAAAACTTTTGCTGGAATTAATACAGAGAGAGAGTTTCTTTCAATCGATTGTTCTTCATTGGACAAACTTAGAACTTATCAAGAATCAATTTCTTGTGGCATTCTTGACGTCGGATTGTGGGTTTCATTGATTGTAATCAAGGGGTTCTAGATTCTTCGCTAATCTAAGGTTTCGTGGTTCGATTATTGGGGTTCAAGATCCAAAATCAGATTAGTATTGGCGTTCTTGGGTTTTGCATCAATCTAGTTGTGGGTTTCATAGTTTCCATTGCTACGAAGTTCGCATCAGTTGGTATCAGAGCTTTGGCTCCAATTTAATCAGGTTATATCTTTGTTTTTTTGTTAATTCCTTTCCATTCCTTGTGTTCTTGTGTCCAGAAGGTTTTTCTTGATTCTTTGATCCAAAAAGTGTCAAAAAGAATCTTCATATTCTGTTTCCCGGGGTCAATTTTCGTCCAAATTCATTTTCGTTTTCTGCGTTGGTTTTGTTATTGAATTCTGGATCATAAAAAAAAGTTACTGTTCATCCGTACAGTTATAAAAAAAATTTTGTTACATATTATTGATCCATCAAATACCAACAATTTTGTTATTCAATATCGTTTCTCAGTTGCCTGGACACATTGATTCATTCCATTCCCTCAATTCAAAGTCAATGTTTTAGAAGTTTCCTTGAGTCCTTTTGTTACAATTCTTTGAATCACATCCGATTTGAGAATTCTACAAGATTGATTGATTGATTGAGTTCGTTGATTGTCCTTAGAAGCAATTGTTGAAAGAACTGAGTGGTAAAAGACTGAGAGGTGAGCTCAATAGAGGGTAAAAGCCATTGTGTGTTTCCGAGTGACTTTGGTGAGGCAGTTAAATAAAATTTTAGTGTTAGGATGTCAGAAAGGGCAGAATCAAACTCAAGCTGACAAGGCCACAATAACAACGCATCGGAGGATTTAGTGCAAATGTTTCAAAGGGCGTTTGGAGATATGAGAGAACGGTTGGGAAGCAAGAGGCTTGGATGAATAGGTTAGATACATCGGTGGCCAATCTTAGTCGGAGGCATCGAGTGGATGTGTCCAATGCCA
>NW_019249250.1:0-1346 GCF_002742605.1 Olea europaea var. sylvestris
TTTTTCGAAAGAATGAGCACTTGCATATTTGGAACGCTTGGAGAGTCGGCGTACGAAGAATTGAGCGTAACTTTTGCACACGTGTCCGTTTTGGGCCCATAATTAGTTTTTGGAAATGTAGGGACCATTTTGGATTGAACTCACCACTTCATCGTGACGTACGAGGGATTTTCACCATTTTTCAAAAGAATGAGCACTTGCATATTTAGAACGCTTAGAGAGTCGGCGTACGAAGAATTGAGCGTAACTTTTGCACGCATTGTCCGTTTTGGGACCATAAGTACTTTTTGGAAATGTAGCGACCGTTTTGGATTGGACCCACCACTTCGTCGTGACGTACGAGGGATTTTGGCCATATTTCGAAAGAATGAGCACTTGAACATTTGGAACGCTTGGAGAGTCGGCGTACTAAGAAATGATCGTAACTTTTACACACGGTGTCCGTTTTGGGCCCATAAGTACTTTTTGGAAATGTAGGGACCGTTTTGGATTGAACTCAGCACTACGTCGTGACGTACGAGGGATTTTGGCCATTTTTCGAAAGAATGAGCACTTGCATGTTTAAAACGCTCAGAGAGTCTACGTACGAAGAATTGAGCGTTACTTTTGCACACGGTGTCCGTTTTGGGCTCATAAGTACTTTTCGGAAATGTAGCGACCGTTTTGGATCGAACTCACCACTTCATCGTGATTACGGGGGATTTTGTCCATTTTTTGAAAGAATGAGCATTTGCATATTTGCAACGCTTGTCGAGTCAGCGTACGAAGAATTGCGCTTGACTTTTGCACACGGTGTTCGTTTTGGGCCCAAAAGTACTTTTTGGAAATGTAGCGATCGTTTTCGATTGAACTCACCACTTCTTCATGACGTACAAGGGATTTTGACCATTTTTCGAATGAATGAGCACTTACATATTTGGAACGCTTTTAGAGTCAGCGTACGAAGAATTGAGCTTAACTTCTGCACACGGTGTCCGTTTTGGGCCCATAAGTACTTTTTGGAAATGTAGCGACCGTTTTTTATTGAACTTACCACTTCATCGTGAAGTACGAGAGATTTTGGCCATTTTTCGAAAGAATGAGCACTTGCATATTTGGAACGCTTGGAGAGTCGGTGTACTAAGAATTGATAGAAACTTTAGCACACGGTGTCCATTTTGGGCCCATAAGTACTTTTTGGAAATGTATCGACCGTTTTGGATTGAACTCAACACTTCGTCGTGACGTACGAGGGATTTAGTCCATCTTTCGAAAGAATGAGCCCTTGCATATTTGGAACGCTTGGAGAGTCGGCGTACTTGAGCGTAACTTTTACACACGGTGTCCGTTTTGGGCCTGTAAGTACT
>NW_019249251.1:0-1346 GCF_002742605.1 Olea europaea var. sylvestris
GATAAAATTTCTTTTTTAAATGTTGTTGAATAATTCTTTTGAGGGCCAACCAAACTTTAGAATGGAATCTAACCAATTGTTCATGATTAGACCGTTTCAAAATCTGCTGTAGAACCTCACCATATCTTATGTCTATCACGTCTGTTTTAACAATTATGAATGCTAAAGGGTCTATAATTGAAAGACATGATACTTTTGACAGCATCTTTAACTTTTCATACAACTAAAGTATGATTTTAACTCCATGATATAAGGTGCTTTTGTAACCTTTGAAAAAGTAGAGCACATATCAGCCTTATATTTTTAACGAAGTCTGACACATAATTGACACAACCTAAAAATCGCTACAAGCTAGATTTATCCAATATTTCATCATGAACTTTATCAGTAAAATCTAGACTTCTTTGAATTGGGGTAATGGTTCCTAGATGAATATTGTGCCCTAGAAACCTAATGTGTATTTGACAAAGAACTACGTTCTTTGTAGAAATTGCTAGTCCATTTTTCTTAATCATGTGAACACATGTATTAAGTTGTTTGAAATGCTGTTCTAAACTTTCAAAATAAATTAGAACATCATCGATATAAACAATGATATAATTTTAAAAAGGACTGGAAATATTATTCATGATTTTTTGAAATTCAAAGAGAGCATTTTTAAAACCAAATGGCACAAAATTCCATTCATATTGACCAAATAGAACATTGAATGCGCTTAATTTGAATTTGCTGGAATCCTAACTTCATATGAAATTTTGACAAAATAACTGTTTTGAATAGTCTATTTAATAGATCTTTCATTTAAGGTAATGGATATCTTATACATTAAAGAGTTGTACTTGATAATGAATAGCGGAATGCCTTGTCCAATTTCAACGAAATTATTGACATAGAATGCGAAACAACTTTTTGGTGATTTGTTTGGCCCAATTAGGCCTTTATCAAGCAAATCATTGATTTCTTTGATACAGTGATCAAGCAAATCTTTATTCATTTGAATATGACGGAATTTTGTTGAAATATTTGACTCATGAAAATCAGAATTATAAGGAAAAGAAATAATATACCTTTTTTTTTAATTCTAAAAAGCGTTAAGAATATAGAACATATTTCATTTTCTATTTGATTTTTTTAATTTTGTAAATTTTTTATTAAAGAATTTTGCAGTTATTCTTCAGCTTTTTGAAAACTAGTTTCCTCTTGAAGAAATCGAATATGATTCCTTTTGTTATTAATACTATTAATAATTTTTGAAATAGTTGTTTCTTTTAAAGAATCAACATCTTTGTAAGAATGAGGGTTTGTGAATTTGAAAATTATTGTAGTTGTTAATCCCTTTGAATCAG
>NW_019249252.1:0-18407 GCF_002742605.1 Olea europaea var. sylvestris
CATCCCTGTTTTAGCGTAACTTAGAGTCTATTTGGGAGTAATTTTGAGAATTGATTTTTTGACCGTTAGGAGAAAAGTGAGGTTCGTCTGTGAGAAAAGAAGTCAAATATGACGGTTGGAATAATGAAATAATGGTCAAAAAATCAATTTTTTGGGCGAAAAAATCGCTCCCAAACAGGCCCTCAGGCTGGCAACCAATGCTCTAAAAGATATAATACTTGGCGATGCATGAATGCCAAGTTATGAGTTAGACAAGGCATAAGTGTAAAAAAACGTAAAAAGACATTTTCTTATTTTAATATTATTTTAATTTTTAATCAATCAAAAAATTACTTAATAATTAAAAATAATACGTACCAAACATCTAAAACAGATTTATAGGAACTTTATCCAATTTTTTAAAGTTTCCACCAACAAGATAAATTTCAAATGTAAATACTAAATAGTAAATAAATAGGAATTTTTGGGAGTTTTCTTTTGTTCAAGGCTTTAAACGGTGTTTTGAATTTAGAGCAGACGAAATGAAGAAATCAGCCTTTAATTTTTAAATTTTTTATAGCTCTTTTAATTTAAAAGAGCTATAAAAAATTTAAAAAGATAATAATGCGTGCCTAGGCTCGATTAATGCTTCCTTACTTGCCTTGTGGGACTCTTTCTACTTTTTATATGGCTGTCACGCATAATCACGCCTAGGCATACATTATGGTCAACGTCCGTTGACCGCTAAATAAGGTGCCAAGTCACTTGGCTTAACGTTTCCGTCACGCATCGTGTCTAGGCGCACCTTTTAGACAATGTAGGCAACTGTGGATGAGTGGAGGTTATTTTTGTACATTTGAAACATTTCATTAATCGGTTATTATTTGTGACACACGTCACAAATTGCACAGTCTAACGTCAACTTTCATCGTTACTTCGAAATTTTAAATCATTACATGTGAGAATTATTTGTTGTCAAGTTCAAAATGCAAATCGTTAAGGGGAACACACTTTTTTGGACGTTGAACTCCATCATTTTTCTATTAGAATTGTGAAAATAGAACCATTAATTATATGGGCAAAAAATGAACACGTTTTAATCGAAAATAATGAATTTTTGTGTTATGATATGATCTAATCCTTTATACTTCAAACAACAATAACAACAACAATAATAACAATAATAATAATAATAATTGTAAAATGTGTTGTAAATGGTATGTTTATTAGTGAATGACAATTGTATCCCGATAAATTTTGTTATTCTCAATTATAAAATCTATAATTTACATCAACTAAATTGCACAATGATTCCTAATAATCATACGATCTTGCCGAACATAGATACAACCTCCACTAAAAAGAATGGGTCATACCGATCTTACTCCTTGTGCTTCTTGTAGGCATTTTCTCTGTGTATCTATAGTTTATATAATGTTGACATTGAACTTCCAATCGTATATCTTACAGAGTAGTGATTAGCGATTCATGGTCCAATTCAACTTTAACGATTAAACTATTTGTACACATGAAGTGTACACCTTGATTAACACTTCCTATGCGTGAAAATTTTAATAGTTGATTGGAAAATGTGTAGTCAAGATCAATCTATTCAAATTTGCCAACTCACATGGGTGTAAACCAATGTATCAACCTTTATGTACATACACAACCTTTCATAAAAATCTTAATTTTAATGAATGTTGTGTAAACAAAATGGATATGTTATATATGTTAAATTCGAATAGATTATGAATATATCTAAAACAATATCTATGTAAAATAAATAAATAAATAAAATTGTATACTCTACTATAATTTTTTTTTAATTTTCAATTAGTGTGTCAAATATGGTAAAAAATATCAAAATATTGTTGAAAAATAATTAGTTGCATTAACTTGAGAAACTTGCGGAATAGTAAAATGCAGAAATAAAACTTATCTACTGATTGAGTCTCTTGATAGCACAATGTTCTAAAGTGAAATTGTCCACCGATAACTGTTGCGACCTCTGTGGATAATCACTCACAGGATATAACAATCAAATAAATCACCGTGTAGCAATCACGAATGATTTTAAAACTCTCAAGTGTATTCCAGAAAAAATATGTAAAATTCGAGTATAAAAATTACAGAATATGGAAATTATAATTTTATTTTTTTGATGTATTTTTTTTCCCAAAATCATGGGATTGTTTATATTGGTAGAATAGATATAGCTCCCCCCGCCATGATCTAGAAAGATTTATAGTTTTTAATGGAAACATGGATAATGGGCTCTTGATAGTGGTTGCTGAAAAATGGTTATATTATAATGGCTAGTTTGACCCATTAAATAATTTAAAAAATGATTAAATAAATAAATAAAAACTATTGTGAAGGATGTGAAACGAACCCCTAGCTTCCCACACAAGTTTCACGCTTTCTACCACTTGGGCACTTCATCTAAATTAATTATTTCTTTCACATGTTATATTTATTGTATAAATATATAACAATATTCTATATGAAAGAAATAAAATAAATATAAATATTACTTTGAAATACGGTAGAAATCACGTTGGTTTAGGTTTCTATCGACTTGAACCTTGACTTTGTATATTTTATCAAGCTTGCTAAATGTAAAGTGAACTATGTCTGAAACTCTATAATTATGGTTGCAATCTAAGACAATAGAACACCCACACGACTTCTAAACCAATCATTGAGTTCTTGCAATTATATTCATTTCGACAGTAAACTTTTCCAATTTCTTTGAATGCTCTAGAGAATTACCCTCAATTCTCATAGAAAGAGGCCCCACTTTCACACTTAAATAGGTTCTTCTATTAAGGGTGCACTGTATCTAAAAATCTCACTGAATATCAGCCATAGTAAGCATTTAGATCATTAGCTTATCCTCTAAATAAAATAGTTGGTACTACGCACCATAGTGAGGGGTTTGGAATAAATCCAATGTAGCACCCCAAAAGACCACTTCAATAACTAAGTTGTCTCATTGAACTTTGTACATAGGATCTCCAATTGTAAGGTTGAGTTTTCGTTATAAGTGATCTAGTTTGTAATAGGGTTAAGCCACGTCCCTCTCGATGTTTTTTGAACAAATTCTCTAGCTAATCCTTTGATTAATGGGTTAGCAATAATATCACTCGATTTCACGTATTCAATAGTTATAACCCCATCTTTAAGCAGTTGACACACATTACTGTGCCTTCTATGAATATGTCTGACTTTTTCATTGTACGATGAATTTTGAGCTCTTGAAATGGCTCTTGATTGTCACAATGGACAGAAATTGTTGAAAATGGTTTAGACCACAAAGAAATGTTCATAAGAAAATTCCTTAATCATTTAGCCTCATCGCCTAACTTATCTAAAACAATGAATTCAGATTCCATAATAGAACTTGCAATGTAGGTTTTTAATGAATTTTCAGGATACATCACCACCTACTAATGTAAAAACATATCCACTAGTTGATTTACTTTTATTGGTATCGAAAATTCAATTAACATCACAATATCCTTCAAGTACAGCAAGGAACTTGGTATAATATATTCCATAGTCTAAAGTGTATCTCTAATACCTCAAAACTCGAATGAGAGCATCCCAATGTTCACTGTTAGGTTTACTAGTATAATTGCCAAGTTTACAGATTGCATATACTATGTCAAGTCTTGTACAATTCATGAGATACATGAAACTATCGATCAAAGGCTGTTTTATTATTGCGTCGGATGTGACCCAAACCCCCTACCTCCCACAGAAATTTGATACTTTCTGTCACTTGGACACTTCATCTAAATTGGCTGTTTCCTCCACATAATCATATTTATTGTATAAATATCTAACAAATATGACAAGTGATTCAATTTCTTAGCTTACGATAAATGATCTCTCTTTCCATTTGCACGGATTTTATTTTATTTTTTAATTTTAATACTAAATTTACCTTTATGAAGCATTGTCTTCTGCCAAGTGTGAAAAATGCAATATTCTATGTTCGACAAAAATTAAAATTAAAATATTAATCAAAATCAACAATTAATTTTAATTGCACATTTTCTAGGACTTGCAACATTTCAACTTCACATTTCATTAAATTTATCAAAATATAATAAAAATTTGATTTTAACCCCCCCAAACACAGCATAGTCAAAAAACATACAAAACAATCCGGCTTATTCAAATTATTTGTAATTAACGGCTAAACCTAAGGTAGGGGACTTGGTCATTACACAATGCCCATGATTTTCATTTTTTTTTCATAAAAAAAACTCAAAATAATTAATAAATTAATTAAAATCTATTTATTTATTTAAAAAAAATTGCTCAAATTTCTGCTTTGAGTCACATTTTTCTCTTGATAGTTTCCGTGTTTTGAGAAAGGGGCAAAGGTTTTTTAGTGCATTGATTATGAGAAATTCAAAATATCAAACCCTAATTGAATCTACGGGTGGAACAATTCAATTCCAGGTGGAGTTAAGGTTGAAATTTCCAATTTTTCTTTATTGTTTATTCAAGGATTTTAAGTCAATTTTGTGTGTGTAGCATTTGGAATCTTCAAAATTAGGGTTTTCATTTAAGAAATGGCTAAAATTTTGTTGTTATTTGTATTAAATTAAGGAAAGCAGAGTTGGTAGAAAAGGCAAAATAAAAAATAATTTACCCAATTGCTCGCGGATTTTTCTTTATTCTTTTTATGATCTCATTTTTGTTTTTATTTTCCATAATCCATTTTGCGATTCCCACCCCATTAATTGTTCTTTTTAGATCTCCATTTTTGTTTCTTTTCAGAACATTTCAGACAGTGGCCATTGATTGTTTGGCTTTTGCAAATCTCCAATTTTGTTGAATTACTGTAAAAGTTCGAAATTTTTGGTGCTATTTGATTTTGATTTTGAATTTTATTATTATTTTACAGAGAATGTGGCAATGGGCTGTATATATTTGAGTGTGTGAATAATGAATTTGATATTCAATTCTGTTTACTGGAATCAAAATCAAAGACGTGTTGAGCTGTTACCACAATTTCTCTCTCTACATTTTTTGAATATTATAATCGATTCTCTCTCTACATTATTCTTTCTTTCTCACTCTATATATTGCTAGCTGTATAGACATTTTGTACTACACGCTCATAACCTCCCCATTTTCTGTTTTTTCTTTTCAGAATTTTAGAATAATAATTTATCATTTCTACTGCTATTAAAATTTGAATTTATATTCCCTTATAATAATCTCAACATGAATGCCTCCATGAATTAGCTTCTTTCTTCCACCCCCACGCGTCCCTTCCTCATCTCTCTAAAATGAAGTCTTTGTAGCATTCACTGTCACTCCACCGTTTCCTGGATTTGCCCCTCGTATTCTGTTTTTAGCAGTTCAAGTTCAAAAACCCATAAAAAGAGCTTTGTCCGAGCATTTCTCCTCCTGGGTTTTTACACTCAAAAGCCCCTAAATCTTTAGTCTTTTGGCCCCTGTTTAGCATCTGGGTTTTCACATTCTTTCATAAAATTTGATCTTTGGTCTTTGAAATTTAACATTTGAAGCTTCATCTGGCTCTTGTATAAAATTCATCCAACTCTTGAAGAATGGCACCATCTTTGTACTGGTGGGCGAAGGAAACTCACGGGGGGACCCCTGTGGTTGTGAAAATGGAGAACCCAAGTAACTGGTCCATAGTGGAGCTTGAGTCCCCTTCAGAGGAAGACTTAATGTACACAAACGACAGCGTACCCAAAGGAGGCCGGAACAAGAACGCCAAGCAGCTAACGTGGGTTCTCCTCCTGAAAGCCCATAAGGCAGCCGGTTGCCTCACTTCCATTGCTTCCACATTCTTCTCCCTCACCTCCATCGTCCGCCGCCGCGTAGCCTCTGGCCGCACGGACTCTACCGACACCACTGACACCGAAAACCCGGCGGTGAAGTCCCGGTTTTACTCCTGCATTAAAGTCTTCCTCTGGCTATCTTTACTCCTGCTTGGTTTTGAAATGGCTGCATATTTCAAAGGGTGGCACTTTGGTGCACCTGATCTTCAGTTACAGTACCTCTACAGTTTGACTAGTCCTTTGGTTGTGAAGAGTGTGTTCGATTCCCTGTATTCTAGCTGGGTTTTGATCAGGATGGAATATCTTGCTCCACCTCTCCAGTTGTTGGCTAATGTGTGTATAGTTCTCTTCCTTATCCAGAGCTTGGATAGGCTAATTCTTTGTTTGGGTTGCTTCTGGATCAAGTTCAAGAAAATCAGACCAGTTTGCAAACAAGAACTTGTAGATCTGGAGTCTGGAGATGCTGATGGCTATTTTCCTATGGTCTTAGTTCAGATTCCCATGTGCAATGAAAAAGAGGTAATTTGTTTTCTTCTATATCTTGACATCCCAATTTAGAGCATGTTTGGGACTTATATCCAATTTTGATAAAAAAGATAAAAGAAAAAAGGTACTTTATTTGAAGCTTGCTTATTAATTACAAGTTGCCTCTTTAAGGTCCGGCAAACATGCTCTTAATGGTATAATTTTTGTATTATTGGTTTTGTTACTAGTGGCTTGACTTGGATTGTTCTGTTGTGAACTTTGATAGGTTTATCAACAATCTATTGCGGCAGTGTGTAATTTGGACTGGCCTAAAGGGAATTTGTTGATTCAAATTTTGGATGATTCAGATGACCCGACAACGCAGTCATTGATCAACGAGGAGGTGAATAAATGGCAACAGGAAGGTGCCAACATTGTGTACCGACACAGAGTGATTAGGGAGGGGTATAAAGCTGGCAATCTTAAGTCTGCAATGAACTGCAGCTATGTTAAGGATTACGAATTTGTTGCGATATTTGACGCCGATTTTCAGCCCACTCCAGATTTTCTAAAAAAGACTGTTCCTCACTTTAAGGTGTTCTTCAGCTCTGTAAATATGCTTGCATAAATGTAGGGTTTGAGATGGAAATACAATTATTGATTTTTGTTTTAATTGTTTATCCTCCGAATTTCCTATTCAAAGCATACATTCACATGCAGAAAGTTACACTTCATGGATTTCCTGTTTACTTTTTAATATGGAACTGCATTGTCATTGAAGTTTTATTGGCGCTGTATTTATTACATAGTAGCCGTATGCATGAGTTCCTGAACCATCTCATAATCTTTTTAATGGTATGTTTGGTAACATTGGATGGTATTTTATGGGACAATAAATAAGATTTTAATTTCATTTCCCTTAATAAATGTTTGTTCTCACTGTCCGTGCTATCTAGCATGCCAAACATGCCATAATTTTGAAGTATAAATAGGTTTCCGAAAATAAATGTTTGTTCTCACATTGGATTGTAGGATAATGAGGAAATAGGATTGGTTCAAGCAAGGTGGTCATTTGTGAACAAGGATGAAAACCTACTAACGAGGTTGCAGCTCATTAATTTAGCTTTTCATTTTGAGGTGGAGCAGCAGGTGAATGGAATTTTTCTTAATTTCTTTGGGTTTAATGGGACTGCTGGTGTATGGAGGATAAAAGCATTAGAGGATTCTGGTGGATGGTTGGAAAGGACCACGGTCGAGGACATGGACATTGCTGTTCGTGCTCATCTTAGAGGATGGAAGTTCATCTTCCTCAATGACGTGGAGGTAGTATACTGCAACAATCTGTTTCTGGGGCATTATATTTAATTACTTTTAGCAACCAAATTAATTTGTTTTGATAATTTTCAGTGTCAATGTGAACTGCCGGAATCTTATGAAGCCTACAGGAAGCAACAACACAGATGGCATTCTGGGCCTATGCAGTTGTTCCGTCTCTGTATGCCAGACATCATTAGATCAAAGGTATGTGGAGACATGTTTGATACGGAGGATCGTATAGCACTAAACAATATCAAAAAGGAAAAGAAGTTAATTTTTGTTTTTTATACAATGTCAAATCATGTTTAAACTTGTTTTGGAAGTGTTTATAAACAGTTTAAATGATAAGAATAGAAATGAGTGGTGAAAAAGTTGATAGTACTTGTGAGTCTTATGTGTGGATAAAAAAGTGGTTTGACTAATTATAAAATGTTTATAAACATTAGATGTCGAACAAGCACAAATTGTGTGTGATATTGTTTGGAACTGAAGTGGACTGTATCTTTTGATGCAGATCAGTATTTGGAAGAAAGGCAACATGATTTTTCTCTTCTTCCTTCTAAGGAAACTGATACTCCCGTTTTATTCATTCACTTTGTTCTGCATCATTCTTCCTATGACAATGTTCATTCCGGAGGCTACTCTCCCGACTTGGGTTGTCAGTTATGTACCTGCAACAATGTCGTTTTTGAATATACTCCCAGCACCCAAGTCTTTTCCCTTCATTGTGCCTTACCTTCTTTTTGAGAATACCATGTCGGTAACGAAGTTCAATGCTATGATATCTGGCCTTTTCCAACTTGGAAGTGCATACGAGTGGGTTGTCACTAAAAAGTCTGGTCGGTCCTCAGAGGGTGATCTTAATTCCTTGGTTGAGAAGCAACCAACAAAGCACCAAAGAGGTAGCTCAGAGCCTAACCTAGAGGAAATGCGAGAGGAAATTAAACAGCAGGAGCAGAGGGCTTCTCGAAAGAAGAAGCACAACAGAATATATACCAAGGAGTTGACACTAGCTTTCCTTCTTTTGACAGCTTCAGCAAGAAGTCTCTTGTCTGCACAGGGGATCCATTTTTACTTCTTGCTCTTTCAGGGCATATCATTCCTGCTCGTGGGGCTCGACCTAATTGGCGAGCAGGTGGAGTAACTCAATGTAGCTAGGTTTAATACTAAACATGTAAATCTGTAGTCAATCATTTCCTGAGATGCTGGATACTGAAGTTAATACTTCTAGGAATGAGCAAGCTGGACATAGGAGCTGTGTGGAAATTCTGCTTTGTAGAGGCGAAAGTATTTTGTCCTTGCTTTCATACGATAACTGCACCCGAAAACCAAATCACCCGATAAGGAGGCAATTCATTAAAAATTACAGCACTCTCACTTGGCATTGAGGAAGCAGAGGAAACTGGCACAAAGTGGTGGTATTCATTACTATATCAGGTTTTCGTTTTTGGTTTTGTTATTGCTGTCTGTGTAGATTCTTTTGTTTGTTGGTATATTATTTTTGTAAGAAGAATTTGTCGTTCATAAATTGGTGACAGCTAAAATACTTGGAGCAGGAATACTTTGCATCTTCTCTGCACAATAATGTTTCATCTATTGATTTCATAATTCTACAGTTTGAATTGACATTTGCTAACTTCGGTTGATAGCACTAACTGGCAGTCCTTTAATATAATATATGTTTGTCCATTTTTGAAACCCCCCCCAAAAAAAAAAAACCAATAAAAATAAATAAATATTAAACTTGTTGGTAGAAAGCTTGCAGGTTCTATCTACTGGCCCTCTTATCATTTGGTAGCTAAGAACTTGAATGTAATGTTGATTGAGAAAATCGTCGTTTAAGCAAAAGTGGAAGTCATGTTAAATGGACATATTTACTTAAATTACGCTTCAAATCTCCTTCAAAGTGATTAAAGAAAGCAAGCGGGTAAGGCATGGAGTCGATACAATCAACCTGTAAACAATAGCAAAAAGGCATATTAAAAAGTAGAGGCAGAAGGCCAAATGCCTAGTTGTGCACACTCTTATTGAGTTGTTTTTCGTTCAACTTTTTGTCAGCTCACAATAAAAAATAAAAATAAAAATTCAATCCAATAATTACTAATTTTTTATGATTTTATTTGCACTAATTAATTAGATGTAGTTTTGAAAGGAGCCCAAATGTACTAATCTAAATTATAATAACAAAAAAACAATTTTAATCCTCTTTGAGATATGGAAGTGAAGAACCATTTGCAATTTTGGACTATTAAATTAATCTAATTTTCATTTAATAATGTAAAACGAAATTTTTTCATAAAACTAGATCTTTCTAGTTATGATGGCTGGCATATAACTTGTTTTTCTACTACAAGTAGTCACAAAAATATAAATTGTCACGATTCTACACACGTATGTATACTACTAGATATACTAATTTACATTTTTATTTTTTAATTAAAAGAAATAAATTGTGTCACAAATTTCGTTCTATTTCTTATGCACTCTTTGAGAAAAGAAAATAATCAGTGCACTTTGTGTATATATTTATAAACAACTGAGTCGCTTTTTATCTATATATTTCGAGAAATCAACAAGTATTGTTCACTCACACATCCCTCAATTTTATTTATTTATAATTTAAATCATTTATAAGCACTTTTTAAAGGAAAATTCTATTTGTACATAATTGTTGCACATAATGGTGTTCATAATATGATGTGGCAATCATCTAGTTGTTGATGTACAAGTGTGAGATTTGAGTTAAAGGTTGGATCCAGTGCCACGTGTAATTATGGACACCATTATGTAGACAATTATGTACATGTATCACTTCCCCTTTTTAAACACATTTGGTTGGCTTGTTGTGTAGGATAATATGATTTTGATTCGATATCGTTTAGTAATAATAATTTTCAAGAGTTATGAATGGTAATGAAGCAATAGGTTGCGTATCATACATGATTGCAGAGGTGTCAATCCCTTGTTTGAGCCTTATTTTTGGGTCAAAATGTATTTTGAAATAGTATTTTGTTGGAGAAGCGTGGTTAAAAAATAATGAAAATTTTGAATCTGTGTGTAAAATTATTTTATGGGAGACTGTGTAATTGAAAATGAGTTTTGAAAAAATATATATTTTTTTTAAAAATGAGGGCCAAACATAGGCAGAAAAGGTTGGTTAAATCTAGGCATAATTCATGCCTTGGATTATTTGATAATTCAAATTTTTTTGATTAAGGCATTAATTTGCCCTTGATTAGACAAATTTGTCTTAATTTCATCCGTGATTTCGTTCCATCAATCGGTTCAAAGAATTGGACTATAATTCTTCATGATTCAGGTAATATCGATAATTGTTATCATATATATACATCTTGATTAGAAAATATAATTAATATGATTCAGTACGAGTATACGAATTTTTATCCACTTGCTTCATCCGTATATGAATTTTTATATTTGAATGATCAACTTCAAATTAAGTGTCGTAATTTGCTATATATAAGAATATTATTTTGTAATTATCTATTTTTTTTTCTGCTTTAGAATGAGTCTATTGACAAATAATCTGTTGAACTATGTAACCGTTAATGTAAATAAATTTAGGTCCCGTTTGGGAGCGATTTTGAAAATTGATTTTTTGACAGTTAGGAGAAAAGTGGGAGCCACCTGTGAGAGAAGAAGTCAAACTTTACGGCTGAAATGGTAAAATAACAGTTAAAAAATCAATTTTTTCGGGTGAAAAATCACTCCCAAACAGCCCCTTAGCCTAAAATACTTCGATGATAGATAGAGTTTGGAAAAAAACCAACGTTATACATCGACTCTACACATCTTGTATTTAAACCCATTTAACTTGCTGCTTTGTTAGAGCAAAAACCTTAATTATTTTGATATTAGCTATGTCAATTGAATGTGTGTGAATATTGCTCTGTTGAGCCGAGGTTTTTGTTGACGGAAATACAATTTATGTAATGAGTTTGATAACTGATAAATAAATATTGTGACCATATGTGTGTCGATTTTCTGTAGCTATGGAGGTGTGAACGTGTTATTAATCAAGGGAACACACACACACACACACTTGCTGCTTTGTTAGAGCAAAAACCTTAATTATTTTGATATTAGCTATGTCAATTGAATGTGTGTGAATATTGCTCTGTTGAGCCGAGGTTTTTGTTGACGGAAATACAATTTATGTAATGAGTTTGATAACTGATAAATAAATATTGTGACCATATGTGTGTCGATTTTCTGTAGCTATGGAGGTGTGAACGTGTTATTAATCAAGGGAACACACACACACACATGTGTGTGTGTGTATATATATATATTACTCGTGCCAATTGATTGCAAATATGTCAGATCTCATTGGCTCGATAACGGCTGAATTAAGGATGAAAAATAATTGTTCATGCCTCAAAATAGAGTATTTGGTTGATGTAGGTGTCCCCAATAAGGACAACGAATGACAACTCCATGATAATGTGTGATTAGTCAAAGAGCGCATAAGCTGGTTCGAACATCCTCGATCATAAAAAAAAATAAAAATAAAAATAAAAAATGGGATGCCTCCTTTACATCTAGAAGTAACAATCTGAGAATTAGCTGATGTATATGGAGATTACTTATCCCAAGGAAGTGACTAAAGCACGAAATACTGAAAATTTGCTTTTGCTGTGCGTTCAACTTAAGATCGAGATACAGTATCACATCATTTCTGTAGAATAAATTGATAATACCACTGAATTCGGTATTGGAGTTGACGTAAAAGTCCAATTCCTATTGAATTAAAATAAAAAAAGGTTTAGACAACTATAAAATGTAGGCGCGTACAGTTTAATTGCAATATGTGTGAACATAACAATGAAACATCACACGATATGCATATACTATAGATGCCTTGTTGAAAATAAATCATATATAAGTGTTATGTTCTAAATCCAATCAACTTTGAGCATAAACACTTTTAATATATAATTGATGCAAATTTATGGTAGATTCATTATTTAATTAATACTCAATTAAATTAAATAATAGAGTCCGTAAATTCAAGTTTTGGTAATTTGTTAATCACAACGAATTGTGAATGTGAGATACAAATTGCATTTGACTGAATCTTAAATTATTCGTGTTCGTAAGCAAAAACGAGATACAAATATCGTTTATTACGAATAGACTATTACGTGTGACATTTCTTACTTGTAAAGTAAGTTGCTGATATCACAATTTAAAGTGTGATGACACTTAAATAAATATGTGTATATTTTGTTATAGAACAAAATATTGGAGACCTACTGGGATATTTCACATAGATAACTATTTGAGTGTTGGTGTTTAATCTCTATGTTTGATAGTGAAATTGGTCATTTAACTTGAGATCATTATAGTGTCTTATATGATGACAGTCATACTTTGGTGATGTTAAATATTGCTTTGCCAAGGACAACTAATACGATATCGTTCGTGTATGTCAAAAATCATATGAAAGCTGTGAATGATTAATAGATTATTCGTTACTCTTAGTAGTAAGATACTATGATCCACATTTCATTCATTTAAGTTGATAATGAAATCCTAACCCAATATGTACTCATAAATCGAAAAGAAGTTTTCGACTTATTGATTTAATAGTGAAATGAAAGATATGATCAATAATTGAGATTGACACATATTCATATCTCGTAATTGATCGAATCATATTGACAAAGGGATTATAGTTTCACGGTAAATCACGTGACATTTTTGTCACATGTATTGCTCTGACATATTGTTAGATGTCAATATAGGATGACGAATGTAAATTTGTAATAAATTAAAAAAAAAATATTTTAATTTATCAATTTTGATTGAATCAAAATAATAATTCATGTCGCTAGGTATCGTGATTGAGAACCTAATGTGTCACACACAAAATGAGAACTAGAACAATAAGATTTACCAATTAATTAATTGACAAGTGTTGAATAATTAATTAATTGAGTTAATTGTTAATAGGCCTGAATTGATTAATTGTATTAATTAATTCATCCACCAAGTTTAATTATGGAAAATTTCATATATATAAGAGATTAAGTGGGACTAATTTCAAAAATAAGAAACAAGATTTAAAACTTCAAAAATCAGATATTAATTAAATTTCATTTATGAAATCATTAATTGAAAATATATTTTATTAATTAAATATATTAAAGTCACAATTTTATACTATTTGGTCACAAATTATTTCTTGTTCACGAACCAAAAATTTTATAGAACACTTATTTCATCGGTCAAAAATTAAAAAATTTATGGGTTACAATTTATTTGTTGGTCACAAATCACAAATTTTGCAAGTCACGGATCAAACTTTTAGATCATATATTATTTATTGGTCACAAGTTATAAGTCAAATATTATTTAATGGTTGCAATCAATTAAATAATTGGTCACAATCATCTCCATTCCAACCACAACCACAACACCTCTGTCATGCCGACCACTACCAATATCGCGAAAATCACCAATACCTCACCATCGCAGTTGACATCACAACCATCACCACCTAAACACCACAAAAAAATATCTAAAATAATCGGTCACAGCCACGACGATCGCCACCACTGCCATCGGCATTTGCAAACCACCACCAATTATTCCAAAAACTCCGACACCCATTACTTCAGTTTTTCCCCTCATTTTCCACCACCAGCAATGACTTTTACGCCCACCACTATTAACATCCAAAACCTAGACAACAATCGATCGCAAAATTAGATCTAGTTGACGACGACCGAGCGCAGCGACAACAGATCATCAAAGCCATAAATCAGCACCACCAACGCCCAAAAATTAGATAGCTTGAAAATCAACAATGACTGTTGATGCGAACCCGATTAGCAAGGTTGCTATCGAACCCACAGGAATTGACAATGGATCCCAAGAACGCCCAAATAATGATCAAGGTTTAAGAATTAACCGCAAAAGTGGACTAAGAAGCTAAACGTATATGAAACGAACAACCTCTTAATCACACAATCTTGAAATCTCCCCCAAATTTGTGGATTTGACCCAAAGAATTAATAAATTAAACAACCAATGATAAGCGATGCAAAGGACCTTTTGATTACACAACCCAAAGAATCTAACCCGATAATTTGTTTGAACGCCACAAGATATTAAATCTCGATAAATCCAGTATTTTGAAGCAAAAGCTTCAAGAGAAAAATCTCCATTCAATTCATGATAAAAGTCTTGGTTGTTTTACAATGAAAATAAAAATCCTATTTCTATGGAAAATATAGAAACTTAAATAAATTGGACAACTAACACTAGACATGGTAAAACGTGACTAAAGGAATCCTAATAATATAAAATTACCAAATTAAGAATTTTAATTAAGTAAAACTTGTTGTGCAAGAATCTGGAAAATTCTGGCTGGTTGATAGCCTATGCGACCTTCAATCAATCAATAAATGCTCGGTGGTTTGGCATGCATCTTGGATCATATCACCCCTTCTCTCTTCGAAAGGATTTGACTTTGAATCCAAACCTTAAACATCCAGATTGTCGCTTTTTTCTCCAATTAATGCAAGTACATGAAATGGTCTATCTCCTCTAGGATGCAATTTGGACTGCTTTGGTATTTGAACCCGCCTCTTGCATATGTAAACCCAATCGCCTTCACAATGGTTGAAGTGCTCACGCCGTGACTGCTTACTTTGGCCCGTTTGAGATACTCCCAAAATAATTTTATGTGATGAGCTACTGTGCATTTTCCATGTCCTTCCTCGCCTCGGCACTGATAGTAATAACACTTCAAATGGATGCATTTTTACTGCCAAGTCAACTTTGTAATTCAATCCACTACATACAAATTCATTCCACTACCTTTGAATCTCCATAGTCTCCTTAGGGATAACAAAATCAATTTTCGGTATTATAGAGATATCCAGATTGAAGCATTGTTGTTGTTGAATGTCATCCACTATTTGATAATCAATACCCGAGTTGTAAGGGATTCTAATCTGATTGATTTCTTGAATAGAATATTTGTTATCCTGCAAAACAGAATTATTCAAAATGGGGAGGGAAGTGTTAGTTATCGTCAACGCCTCCTCCACTCCACTCTTCTTTTCCACCTCCGAAGACTCTTTCATTTTCATCCCGTAACTCTACTTTCATTTTAACCACTCACCCTTTTCACTCTCTTGCAGCTTTTCTTCTTTTTTCTTGCAACTAACCACCGCACTAATTTTTCTTTTACTCTCACTTTCCTTCACATGATTAATTTGAGAATTTAACAATTCATGAATCTTTGAAAATTCCTACTTATAATCCACCCCAGTCATCTTGCTTGATACACTACTTGTACACTTTGTACTAGGTATTTTCTTTTCCACTGGATAATCATCTCCACAACATCTCCTAGGCTTCTCCCTAAATTCGACTTCTCGCCAATCTCTCCTATAATAATTTGTATCCCTTCTCCCATGCCTAGCCTCTATTTCTTGATTCCCATACTTCATCAATGCCACAACCATATTCATATGCATCACAATTTTTCATCCTAGGTTCCTGTCTCCTCACATTGAACCCCTCATCACATTGATTCCTATGAATACTTTTCAATTTCACATTTAATCTATCCAATTTATTTTCCATATTCTCAACCATCATCTCAAACCTCTGTATCATCCTTTTCGACATTTGGAATTGACTTTGACATGAATTTGACATTTTTTTGACTACCTTTTCTATTTTTTTTTCTTCTTTTTCCTTTTTTTTACTCAATTTTTTTTTGTACCGTACGGACGAACTGTAATTTTTTTTAAAAAAAACACAAAGACAACTAGATTACTAAAGATTTTGGATCTAAGACTCAACAAACTAAAAAAAATTTGCAAAAACTTGAAGAACACAAAAATAAGAAAACAAATACTAAATAAAAAAAATAAAAATATATAACCTCGATCTTGGTACCTTAGCTCTGATACCAAATGATGTGAACCCGGTTAGTAAGGTTGCAATCAAAACCACAGGAATTGATAGCGGATTCCAAGAACGTCCAAATAATGATCAAGATTTAGGAATTGACCCGCAAAAGTGAACTAAGCAACCGAACGTATATAAAACAAACGACCTCTTAATCACACAATCTTGAAATCTCCTTCGAATTTGTGGATTTGACCCAAAGAATTAATGAATCAAACAACCCAATGATAACGGCGATGCAAATGACCCTTTGATTACACAACCCAAAGAATCTAACCCAGTAATTTGTTTGAACACCACAAGATATTAAATATTGATAAATCCGGTATTTTGAAGCAAAAGCTTCGGAAGGAAAATCTCCATTCAATTCATGATAAAAGTTTTGGTTGTTTTACAATGAAAATAAAAATCCTATTTTCATGGAAAATATAGAAACCTAATTAAATTTGAAAACTAACACTAAACATGGTAAAACGTGACTAAAGGAGTCCTAATAATATAAAATTACCAAATTAAGAGTTTTAATTAAGTAAAACTGGTCGCGCAAGAATCTGGAAAATTCTGGCCGATTGATAGCCTATGCGGCCTTCTTCAATCAATCAATAAATGCTTGGTGGTTTGGCACACATCTTGGATCATATCAACTGTTGTGCACCGAACGCAGCGACGACTATATCGCCGTTCATCGCTACAACAATAACGTAAAGCGACATCGTCGCTCAACGCAAACATCATCGGCATGGCAGCAACGACAACTCTCGTCAAGTGCATCATTGTCGCAGCTGCCGGTGGAGAGAGGGAGAGAGAGAATTGAATTTTGGTGTGAGGAGTGGTGGGGGTGAGGGGGGTATATTAATTTAATTTTATAATATTATTAATAATATTAAATTATCATCTGATTTTTGTATAAACAAACTTTAAATTTGATTTTTGAAATGATAATTTAAAAAATTTGGTCACATGTAATTTCCACATTTAATTAATTGGATTAGTTAAATATTGAACTGAATTAAGTTAAGAGATGGACCAAACTTGTTTGGACTTATATTAACAGGATGCTAAGGTTTGAAAAATCCGTAGAGAATTTAATTCACTTGCCAACACAAGAAAAAAAGATACTAGTTGTCTCAAACTTATTCGTTGTGTGGATTTTCATTGGAGATATGATAATTGGACAATTGTGAATTGTAGATCGTAATTGTTTGAGTTCAAGAAAAGTAAAGGAGTTCGCAGAATTTAAAAAAGGTTTATTCTTTATCACAAATATCCTTGATGGGAATTGAAAATTTTGTTTAATTTTATATTAAGTAAATTCCCAACATCATGTAATATAACCGAACTACGATTCTCATGAGAATTTCCATAAAAGGTCAGGTCATTCTGGAGTAGGGGAATTATATCGGTCCGAAGTTGAAAATTCTACTATCCGAATGGATGATAAGCTGTGCTGTATATGCCATTCGGATTTATTAATATAGATTAATAAGGAAAGATGTGGAAATTGAAAATTCACCCTTTCACTAACAAGAGTCCATGTAGCATATGAATTCCAATCAATTCACGAAATCTCTGATTCAACACAAATCTAATTACGAATTCAGTGACTTAAACAGATCATGACATTAAATTTCTCTAAACTTCTACAATTCACGCACTTCTAAAAAGTTAAATATATTTAAGAAAACCAATATTATTAAAAATAAATAAATATATTTCGAACATATTACGTCAACCACATGAAAACAAAATATTAAATTTAGAATGAACAAACTAAGTGCATGTTTGCTAAAGTTTAATTATATACTTTTGATCAAATCTACTTTTTATCTAATATTACATAGAACCGAAAACTATTACCTATAT
>NW_019249252.1:20614-22790 GCF_002742605.1 Olea europaea var. sylvestris
TTTTTAATGAATTAAGCCCTTGTAATTCCTTTTTGAAGCAATCCCACTTCTTTCTCACATAGGTGATCTCTTAATTAAGAGTAATCTGCATTACTTGCTTGGATATTCTAACACAAAAGGATCATTAAAAGCTTAGCTTATCCATTTTTTCTTATGGGTATCACTGCTTACATAATAGGAATGGACTGGAATGAATCCCATAGTGATCTAGCATAATCTTTACAATTAGGTTGTTCGTTTGAACCTAGTCTTGGGATCTCCAATTATCAAGGTTGGGTTTCCATTATATAGATCTATTCTTCTATGGGCTTTAGTCTCATTCCCCTCAATAATTTCTCGACTAACTCTCTATTCAACCCTTTGGTTAGCGGATCTATAATATTATCTTTTGACTTCACATAGTAAACAAAGATAATTCAGTAAAGTTTAGTTATCTAATGTTATTATGTTTTCGATGTGTATGTCTCGACTTATCATTATACATGCTGCTTTGTTCCCTACCAATTGCATATTGATTATCACAAAATATGCATATTGCAGGTACGGGCTTTGACCACTTTGAAATATCATCTAAGAAATGGCGTAGCCATTCTATTTCTTCCCCACATTTATCAAGTACGATAAATTCAGATTTCATTGTGGATCTGGCTATAACAGTTTGTTTTGAGGATTTTCAAGACACAACAGAACCTTCTCATGTGAACACATATCCATTAGTGGACCTTAAATCTTTTATGTTAGATATCCAATTTGCATCACTGTATCCCTCTAGGACAGTTGGATATCATGTATAGTGTAGTCCATAGTTAGGAGTATATTTTTAGTACCTTAGCATTTTCACAATTGCCTGCCAATGGTCATCTCCAAGATTACTCATATATCTACCTAGCTTACATTCTGCATAAGCTATGTTAGGTCTTGTATAACCCATTAAGTACATTAGCCTACTAATCACTTTAGAATAATCTATTTGAGAAATACTCTTCTTTATTTTTGGATGGATGTACACTTATAACTATAAATATTACGGTAATGTCGGTATCATCTTTACTAAAATTTTCAAGAATATTGTCAACACAATGCGACTTATTTAAAACAGACCCATATGATATTCTAGAGATTTTTATTCCTAAAATAACATAGATCATTCCCATATCATTTATGTCAAATTTTGAATTTAACGAATCTTTGTTAGATTTGATCATTCTATCATTACGATCAACAATGATGATGTCATCAACAAATAGACAAAGATTAACATATTCATTCTCATTGTCTTTGATATTCATTGATTTTAAATTCACTTGCTCAGCTCTATTAAATTTTTCATGCCATTATTTTGTTGCTTGTTTTAAATCATACAAGGATTTCAACAATTTATAGACTTATTTTTTCTACCCAATGTACTAAAATTGTTAGGTGGTTCTATGTAGATATCTTTTTTCAAATCTTCATTTTGAAAGGTTATTTTCACATCCATTCGATGTACTTAAAGATTGCGGAAGGCAACAATTGTTAGTACCATCCTTATGAAGTTTATTCTAGTCACTGGATAATAGGTATTAAAGTACTTTAGACGAACTGAGAATATTCGTGCTTCTATCATTGAGCTAGAACAAGTATTTATCTAACCCAGTAAGAACAAGATTCTTGAAAAAAATGAGAGAGAGAGAGAGAGAGAGAGAGAGAGCTCTCAATGTTTGGTGTGTGGATGAGGAGGAGAATGCCTTCTTATATAATATTAGGATGATGGAGATTTCAATTTCATAGTTATATTTTTATTAAAATCAAATTATACTACAATAGTCATTAAGGCTTTGTAACCAATTCAAATACAAATTTACTAGAGAATTGAAACCTATGAATTTGTTGTTACAATTTCACATTCAAAATTTTCCAACAAAGTCACACGTAAGAGATTTTGTGTTGTAATGAACCTATTTTAAAAGCCTCGAGATTTGAAAAAATAAAGTCCTCCTGTTAAAAGTATTTGTTTGGACTTTAGACCGTGGTTGCTGATCATGTAAATAATTAAGGGAGTATTTGAGCCAAATATGTTTTATAATAGTGATTTTGTAAAGAATGTCTAGTTAAAAAGTACCAAAAAATTTGAATTTACGTACAAAATTATTTTATTGAGAGAATTAGTGATTGATAATAAGTTAGAAAAAAATTA
>NW_019249252.1:29766-37050 GCF_002742605.1 Olea europaea var. sylvestris
GCTGATTATGCGGGAGATAGGGATGGTAGGAAATCGACTTCCTCTTACGTGTTTACCCTATCAAATTCATGTGTTAGTTGGAAATCACAGTTACAACATATTGTTGCACCATCTACTACTGAATCTGAGCATATTGCTACTACTAAAGTAATTAAAGAGGCCTTATGGCTTAGAGGTTTATTTCATGAATTATGTGTCTTGAATGAATATGTGGTAGTGTATTCTGATAGTTAGTTATCTATACATTTGTGCAAGAACCCCGTTTTTCACGAGCGCACTAAACACATTGATGTTAGACTCCACTTCATTAGAGATATAGTATCTCAAGAGATGGTAAAACTTGAAAAGGTCCACACCCACTACAACCCTTCCGATATGGGGACGAAGGTACTGCCACTGGCAAAGTTTAGAAGTTGCAAGGAACTTCTAAACATTGGTACATGTAAATGATTTCCAATTTTATTGGTTTTCTGTTAGAGGTGTCACTAATGGAAGACATTTTGTTTTGCAGGTCTTTTGACACCAAGGTGGAGGTTGTTAGACAATTTGTTGCCAAGCGACCTCCCGAGCAATGATGTAACCTCGGTTTTATGTTACCACTCGGCCTTGGCAATATGATTGAACTTATGTCGACACTACCATCGAAACAACCCAATCCAATTTTCTACGGGCCATTAGAAGCAACCTATTTTAATAGTATTGCTCGTGGCCCGTCCCATTTACTTGGATGGTTACGATATTCATTTGGAGCCCAATACATTTTGTGTTAAGCCTCTATTGGACCACTAATTTAACCTGCCCCAACTTACCATATATGGTCACTCCTTTTGGGCTATAACTCTCGGCTCTCTTCATGCCTCCAATATGGTTGTCTTCTTCTTTACTTCTCTCTATGGGTTTTTCTCTGCTAACTCTCGGCCTCTTTCTCTCAACCAACCTGTGTGGTTTCTCTTGGAATATATTGATCTTATCTTGGCCGACTCTTTGTGGGTATGAGTAGCAATCGTATGTGGGAAGAAGAAAGGAGAGATTTGGGTGTCTCAATAGTGGTGGTGTCGACTTTTGGTGGAAACAGAGCCCAGAATCACTTGGGTATTGCTGGATTTAGGACTCACAATATCGAAGCTACAATTGCTGGCTGTGAAATGTCACTTCGAATACAGAGTTAAGAAGTCGAATAAGAGCACGTAGCACTCAAAGAAACTAGGAAAATTCAAAGCCGAAGTTCAAGTCGAGAGACACCTAAGCCCGTGTGTACAATACTCCAGAGTAATATTTATATTTATCTTATTTCTTTCATAGAGGGGATTGTTAGATATTTATACAATAAATATAATATTTGAAAGAAATAACTAATTTAGGTGAAGTGGCTAAATGGTGAAAGTGTGGAATTTGTGCGGGACGTTGACAGTTCGGGTCACATGACACGCAGTAATATAAAATTTTTTGATTGAGGCAATATTTCTAAATCACGGCGGAGGCGATTAGATCCATTCTGCCTTTATAAACACACATCTGCTTTAGGGGAAAAAAAATCAAAAAAACGAAATCATAATATTTTCATATTCTGAAAATTTTATATTCGAGTCTTACATATTTTTCTGGAGTACACTTGAGAGTTCCGAGAAACCATTCATGATAACTGCACAAGTGGTTTGTGATCATTGTATTCTGAGAGTGATTGTTCATAGAAGTTGCAGTAGTTATCGACGGGCAGTTTCGTTTTAGGACATCGTGCTATCACGAGATTCAATCAGTCGATAAGTTTTATTTCTGCACTTTACCGTTCTACAAGTTACTGCAGCTGGTTATCTTTCTAACATTGTTAACCACAAAATCCACACAATCATATTCCCAATCCCCTCCATCTTCCTCAATATACGACGTGTTGGAATCTCATGGACTCCCAATTGGCATTTTCCCTAAGGGTGTTTCAATTTCACCCTCGACCTCGCCTTAGACAATTTCCAGCTCAATTTGTGTCCCTTTCCCCGTGCGACGCGAAATTTGAGACTACGGTTCGCTTTGAATGTGACATTAAGGGAACAATTGTGTATGGGCAGATTGCTAATTTATCGGGTTTAGAAGCGTAGGAATTGTTTCTTTGGCTACCTATCAATAGCATAAGAGTGGATGTTCCGAGTTCTTGTTTGATTTATTTTGACGTTCGGGTGTTGTTTAAGCAATTTTCTCAGTCATTTTTTGAGATGGCTGAAGATTGTAATGTTTTGGAGAAGGAGAGATGGAGGGAATTCAATTGTTTTGTTTACGATAGCAGGCAAATTGTTAAGGTTGGTGAATATTGATCTTTGATTTTCGTTTCTATTTTTAATTTTTTTACATAATTTGATGATTTAGAGCCCGTTTGAGCCACATTATTTGCAGAATGAGAATGAAAAATAGAGCCGTTATGTGCCCCACACAAGAGATAGAAATTCAAAAATGGTGTCTTGATGTGATAGATAACGTCATATTTTTCATTTTAATGAGGTAAAAATGGGAGTCAAACAGGGCCTTAAACGAGGAAAGATGAAGTAGGNAAAAAAAAAGTACTTATTTAAGCAGTTGCTTTATTACTAGGCCAATCTGATAATTTAAATATTTAATAATTAATGATCAAATCAGGTTAAAACAGCCTAATATATATATAACACTAGTACCAGCACTCCCATTTCTCAAGTTGTGCACTTCACATGAAAAAAATAAGATCTTTCAGATTTGCTTCTCCGATATTTTCATGAAGCTAAACACGATTTTTACTCTATATAACATCAATGAAAATAATCAACTCCAGAAATCAAAGTCGAGCTCGAAATTTACATGGCTTGGTAAGTCTAATAAGTCATTTTCTTCTGCTAAAATTTGAAGAACAGAAAGTTAGGAGCAGAGAATCTGTAAAACACATGAAAAGGGATGTTTACTTTTGGAATGAAATCTCCACTTGATGTAGGAATATTTGAATTTTCTGTCAGCCGGAACAATAAATTTGAGCTTTCGAACAAATTCTATAGCTCCATTTTCGACAGTCCTGCACAATAAGATCAAGTTGCGAGTTGAGATGACATCAGACCAATATGCCGTGAAATCTAAAGAGAGAGCTCAAGCCAATTACCATTTGGTCCCAAATTGCTGCCTGGAGGATTAGCATCGAATCCCATTTGGAGAATACTTTGAAGATCATTGTTCCACAAAGCCTGCAGAAAATAAATGCATTATAATATGCTTTTAAAAGGAGTAGGAGTAGGAGTAGCTATAACAAGCAAGCAAAGAGATTTTTGAATTACCTGAGGTAAGGGAGGATTAGCACCCGGGANGAACCAATTCCAAGAGCAGCTGGATTGTTACCTCGAAATTGAAGAATCTAAAAACAGCGAAATTGTAAGATTATTTGCAATTCTTGTTTTGTGTCGAAGAAATATTGCGAAATGAATGGAACCTAACTCACATCTTTGGATAAAATCCGATCTATATCAGCATCCAATTCTGGATTTACAGTTGCAAGTTTCATTGATAAAAACTGCAACAAGTAAGTTTAAGGCATTTTTATTAGATCGTAAACTTACAAGTTGATAAAGAATGATATGGAAAGAAAATTGAAGTAAATAGTACTACCATATCGGAAACAAAAAAGCATCCATGTTCTGCTACAAACAATAACTTCAAACCTTCCAAACAATCTTTATAATATTATGAAGCGATAACTTTGTTCGACACTTCTCAAGAAGGTCCAGATGCACCTAGCTTGTGCATAGCTCTCCCCCGTGACTAAGACCTTTTTTAACACTTCTAAGAAAACTCTTGGCAGGGGAAATGCATATCGACTAACACATTAAGATATGATAAGGTAAAGCAACGAACCTTGTCAAAGTTCGATTTGCAAGGGAATTTGTTGGGACTCTATGGAGCTTAATTATACTCTACACCTGTCTTCTTGATTGCAGATCTTTAAGGGTCCATTTTTGTGTGTGAGAGAGGTGTGAGGAATACTAGTCTTTCTTTTCCTCCATTATAGTGAAAAATTGCAGTGGTTCCTCCATTTAGGGCGAGCCACTATAAATTTGCATGAAGGCTCATCTTGACTTTCATTTTATTCTGTTTTTATTGCTCTCTTAAGTAGGGAATAGGACACGCTAGCAAATATTCCGGAATATGAAGGACAATCCGCATTCAATTTTATTCAAGAACTATGAACATTGTAATGTCCAAATCAATAAAACTTATCTTCTCATACTAGCAAACATATAATTTGCCGAAACATAAAAAATGCATACCTCGACCTGCTGTTGCAGCGATTGCACATAGTTGATAATCTCATCAAGCATCACAGCTTTCCCGGTAATCTTCAAAATTGAAATTACAAAGACTCAGTACTAATATTCGGCTACATATAAATACTAAACAAATTAGCTAAAAACCCAGTTACCTTATTACAGCCAGGAACCAGTTCTTGCAGCAATCTCATCCTTTCACTAATCCTCTCTCTTCTCACCTGAAAGCAAATAGACTTTATACTAATATTCTCTGAAAACAAGAGATTTTCTGTACAACTATAGGTTTAAAAGGATGAGTTTATTACCCTTTCTGCAAGGCTATGACTGTTCGTTGCCTGTCCCCTTTTGGCTCTTACATGTATGTAATTTTCTTTAGAAGATTCTGCAGTAGCAGAATTATCCTTAGCTTGTTTAACCGCTTGCTTATTGTGCAAATTTGAGCCAACATTTTGTTCAAATTTCTGTTTCTTATCATCGTCTTCGTTTGGGAATTCAGAAGTGTCCTCAGATGGATCCTTCTGGTGTTCAACTTCAACATTCTGTGAGAATTAACAAGCCAAATGGCAAAGGTAATAAGACATGGAATGTATGTTTGGTTCAGAGTAGTGAAAATGACTTCACAATATAACAAACAAGATCTTCCTTAATACTGTCCAGTGTCCACTGCTGTCTATGGATAATAAACATCTATAATAGAACAGTAATCTCAAAATTAATTTTATAAGTTACCTTATGTGAAGCACCCATTGATGCTTTTCTTCTCTTCTTTCCATTAGGTGAAACTCCTACTAATCCATCTTCGGAATTTTGGCAATGCTCCTGAGAATCTGCAACGTTTGTTAAGGCCCTCTCAACTCCGTCTAGGTTGTTTCGGGCATAATTCGGACGATGGCTCGTTTCAGTAATTCGGCCACATTCGGGCATCTGGAAAGAAGTGACCATTTCTGAGTAGCTTCCACTTCCAAAACTCGGAATCTTTGGCATCATATCAACTAAACCCGACCTAGATGGGAAATGAGAGTAATGTGAATTGGCAAACTCATTTTGAGGAACAACAGAAGAACCTCCGAAATTCCCACTCGTATTTAACGAAACAATTGTATCCCAACCAGAACCGTAAAAGGGTTCTACTCCATTGGTTGATTTGAACATGGTTTCCGAACTCATTCCCATTCCCGGAACCTTTTCATATATTGAATTCGTAACAATCCCAGAAGAAGGGCAATTCAGAATACTATCCCCTTTCCTCTGCTGGAATCCTCTATTCCCATTATCCTCACTATCCATGATCAAGAAAATCCCAAGAATTATTTAGAACTAATTCAACCCAACTTCAATTCACCCCCAAAATTCAACAGAAAAACTAGAGCCTGAACCAGATAGAATTGTATAACAGAAGGAACTATAACTAAAAGGAAAAGTGAGGGTTTGACTAGAAATAACTGGTAATATCTTGCAACACTCAACAAGGAACAAATAATCTTGGCAGCTTTACAGAATAGAGAATGTAAGTTAAAGAAAAGCAGAAGAAACACATTATTGCAGCATCCTACAGGGCACAAAGGTAAAGGGGAAACTCCAATATACCAAGCATAAAATCTACTTATTAAACTCCCATTTCAAGAACCCTAGGATTAAGTCTACTTTCGTATGGAAAAAATTATGAATCTTTCAGAGCTTAAAGTAGACAGTGGAAAATTGTGAATAAGTAACAGCTCACCAGACAAATGAAAAAAAGCAGATTCTCTATGTTTTTCTCTTTTATCTATGAATTTCACGGTAAATTATAATCAACTAAATTAAGAACTTAATCCTAATACATAGAAAGTAATCGTTTAACCCCTGAAAGAAAATCGTGCCAAACACCAAACAAGGTCTTATTTGGGCAAAAAATTTCCGGCTGCTGAACGGAAAATGTTTTGAATTGCAAACTCAACAACCATACAAGAATCACAGTTTTAGGAACCCTTTAGAGATATTCTCAGTATGGGTAGCTACAATTGACCAAAAAGTACTTAATTCTACTGAAATTACTGAGGGAAACTATCATGAACTGACTCTGAGGACAGTAGTACACTGTAAACCTATAATGGGCATAGATAGTACCCTTAAGAGCATCAAATGCTTGTTTAAATTCTTCGAGAAAGAACAATTTTAGTCAACTGGGTACTTGCAGAAGTAGCAAAGGGAAGTACCAAGTTCCACTCTTCATCATGGATCAGAGACAATATATATATATACACACACAACTATATGAATGACAGCTTAGAGAAAGGAGAGAGAAAGCAAAAACTACCCTTTTACCTGCTCAAGTTAACAGGTGACATCTATGATTTAATTTTTTCTTTTTATTTTTATTTTTAAAAGACAGACTAACTACTGCCAACTGCTCTAGCAGGCTAAATTATTACAGAACCTAATCTTTGCTTTCTCCCACACGCTTTACTCCTTGTAATTTCCTTTCCCACTCAACCAAACATTTTAATATATTAACATCATAAGCTTTTTTAGTCAGAGTGAAATTTTGAGCATCATTTCCTTCTGATAATCATTTTAAATTTTACATTATTAAATAATTATTTTTTCGACTTTTTTTAAAATTCTATATCCTATAAAAAATCTTTAAAAAAAAATCATTTCGACCGTACTACTGCCCTTTAAACCGGAAGAAAGGGAAGGCGAATTCCAAGCCAAAATTACTATTGGCTGGCATTGATCTCACTCCTACAAAATAATTTTTGCAATATATATGTTACACCTCGCCACTAAGGCTCAAAAAGGCCCACTTGATAGCCATCCAGAAGTCCTACTAAAGGCCCACACTCCACGTCCTTGAAGATGACTAAAGCGTCATTTTTAGCCGAAGCACAGTGACTGAAACTAGGTGCTTCTTGCTGCAAGCCTCTCATAGTGGTAGCTACTCACTACTTTAGCCGAAGTCCATATGATGAGGTGGAAGCCTCCTAGCCAAAGAGGAGCATCTTTCATAACTGCTTCTCCCAAGAGCTTCTAC
>NW_019249252.1:39537-45343 GCF_002742605.1 Olea europaea var. sylvestris
TATGGACGAGACAATCAAGGAAACATGATAACAATTTATGAAAATATTCCAATTATCATCAACCAATATTCTCCAAATATCTCAAAATCACCCCATAATATTTTCTCCAATATTAGTAAATATTTTTCAAATATCATCAAATATCTCTCTTCTCCAACACAGATAGTATATCAAACTTTCCAATAACATGTGCATTGGTCTCAAAACATGGGAATTTTTCTAATGCCAACGGTTAAGTTTCTGCTGGAATTTCTGCACAGATTTTCCTTTTCATTATTTATTTATTTATTTATTTATTTGGCGAGGGAGGGGGTTTGGATTTGTTTAGGAGACAAATGGTGTAAAAAGAAGAAAGGGAGTGAGATTCTATGGTATTTAGGATGGAAAGTGCTCCTTCATTGGATAACGTTAGATTTTTTGAGAGGGCGGGCCTTGATCAAGGCAGCTTTTTAGGAAGTGAAAGTTTCAATCTTAGATTTTAAACACTTTTTTAGTTGTGCAAATGACCCCATATATGGTTTTAGAGGCATTCAATCATTTTTATTAATTGACATTCTTTCTTTATCATGTTAGAAGTCATGATCAAATCCGAATTTCAAGATTTTGTTGAGGTTTGTACTTTTGTGACAATTGTTAAGTAATTCATTATGTGCACACCAGGGTTTATTGCATCGGAATCTATGCCGATTGAGTCAAAATTCACACTAATATTTTTGTGCATATATGAGGCTTAATTTGTGGCTTTTGGAACACTTAGTGATCGATGCTTTAAAATGTGTTGTTAGTGAGGTGTTTGGTGCTTTGGCAGTCGACGTGCCTTACACCTCGACTCTACACCGATAGCATAGGTATGAATATGCAAAGACACGTGGACATGTTATGAGGTCCTTTTATGGCTAACATGAAGTCAAGATATACTATAATTATTTCAGCATATAATATTAGTCCCGACAGTTCGAGTTTTATATTCAAGTGAAATGAAGCATTTTAACGTTTTATTAGTGCTAAAGTTGAAATTTTGAATTATCTGGATTTTGAGAGTTGCAAGATTTCTTTGTTTTTCCAAAGTATTTTACTATACATAGGTTAAAGCAAAATAATGAGCTTATGTTGGTATCGATGCATCGTATGCTGAAGAGATGATTGCATAATTGTGTGACCATTTCGATTGAAGATGCTCTTTCAATCTATAATATTTTCACAAGAAATAATCTCCTGAATGCCATTTATAAGATGTTCTTTCACCCTCAAGAATTTTGACCTCAGACACTTTTCAATTTGAGACCATTAATGTGGGATATTCTTTAAATCCGAGACTTTTGTCCAAGCAAGCTAAAGGTGGTAAGTCCCTTTTGGGTACTTAGATAAAGATTAGCTCTTTCGCCGGTTAAGTGTTAGTAGGATTTCAATCCCTAAGTTGCCCTTGATAGGAGATACTCTTTCAATCTCCAAGAGATTTTTCTTGCACAAGGCACATGAAGGTAAGTCTACTTTAGTTTCTTTGCATAGCTCGGCTATTGAGGCTTTTTATGATTTCTCAATTAGTGTATGGAGAATGGCCTGAATAGGTCCATGACTTATTCACTGGGTCTTTCAATAGAATAGAGCATATATTCTGAATGAATTAATGGAAAGAGACCCAAAGAGAACCTCGACTCATTCATTGGGTCTTTAAATAGAACAAAAAAATAAACCTTAATGAATTAATGAGGTACCTAAAGAGGACCTCAACTCCTTCATCGGGTCTTTATATATAATAGAGAATCAATAATCCTAAACAAATTAAGAGGCCTAAAGAGGATCTCAACTCTCTCAATGGATCTTTAAAGAGAGCAAAGAGTGTGTTAAAGAAGAAAATGGATAATTTTGCTGTATGTTTCATTCATTCTTGAAGTCAATAAATAGGTACAATGAGATTGCTATACAAAGAAACTTGGCTAAAATCTATGCTAACATTGTGCAATTTTTCTATAAAGGTTTACAAGGAAAATTGACAAACATCCATGCTGATTTTGTGCAAGACTATGATCCATGCTGATATTGTATAATATTCTGATTTAGTGCACGTTGCAATCCCTGTTGATTTGCAATTGGATGGAAATGTCAATACTCCCCCTCAAGTTGGCGCATGAAGATCTGTGATGCCCAACTTGCGATAGAAGCGATGAAACAAATCATGTCCCAATGCCTTGGTAAAGATATCTGCAATCTGATCAATTGTGAAGACATGAAAGAGTTACTGGAAACCAGAGCGAAGCTTGCCACGAACAATGTGGCAATCAATCTCTATGTGTTTGATCCGCTCGTGAAATACTGTATTCCAAGCAATACGTAATGCTGATTGATTGTTACAAAAAAGATTAATAGCAAGCGAGTGAGATATACAGAGATCAGCAAGTAAGGTTTTGAGCCAGATAAGCTCACATGTGGTTACGGCTATGGCTCGATATTCGGCCTTAGCTGAGGAGTGAGCTACTATTGTCTGTTTCTTGGTGCGCCAAGAAATGGGATTGGTCCCGAGTTGGATGAAGTAGCCAGTAGTAGAACGACGAGTGGTTGGGCAACTGGCCCAGTCTGAATCTATGTAGGCAGTGAGCTGAAGACCACTGGAGGCTGCAAAGAAAATGCCATGACCTGAAGTGCCCTTGAGATAGCGAAGAACCCGATGAGCAGCAGTCAAATGAGAAGCTCTAGGTGCATGCATAAATTGACTGATATGTTGACTGCGAAGGAGATGTCAGGTCGGGTGATGGTGAGGTAAATGAGACGGCCGACAAGTCGAAGATAGGGCCTCACGTCCGGCAGAAGATCACCATCACTGGTGGTGAGCTTCAGATTTTGTTCCATGTGAAAGGAGGCGGGGCGAGCATCTAGCTAGCCACCATCATATAGAATATCAAGAGTATACTTTCGTTGGTTGATGAAGATACCAGTAGAAGAGCGGACCACTTCAAGACCAAGAAAATATTTAAGAGGGCCTAAATCCTTAGTTTTGAAGTGTCTGGAGAGAACAGATTTGTAATGATCAATCTGTAAAGGGTCAGTACCTGCAATCAAAATCTCATCAACATAGACTAGAATCACAATAATGCCAGTGGAAGTAACTAATGTCAAAAGAGAATGGTCCATCGAAGATTGTGTGAAACCTGCATCAATTAACACAGTTGTTAGTTTGAAGAACCAATTTTGGGAGGCTTGTTTGAGTCCGTAGAGAGCTTTTCGGAGGCGACAGACTCGGGTCTCACCTTTAGTACAATATCCAGGTGGAAGAGTCATGTAAACTTCCTCATCAAGGTCATCATGAAGAAAAGCATTGTGAACATCCATTTGATGAATTATCCATTGTCGAGAGGCAGCAACGGAAATAAGACAGCGGACAGTGGTCATCTTGGCAACGGGGGCAAATGTCTCGTGGTAGTCAAGTCCTTCCATTTGGGTGTAGCCCTTGGCCACTAATCGGGCCTTGTAGCGCTCAATTGAACCATCCGCTTTGAATTTGGTCTTGAACACCCATTTACAACCAATAGGTTTCTTGCCGAAGGAAGTGGCTCGAGTGTCCAAGTGCAATTTTCTTCAAGTGCTTGAAGTTCAGAATTCATAGCCTTACGCCAGTGAGAGTGTTTCTTGGCATCGGTGTAGCAAGTAGGGTCTGCAGTAGTATTAAGAGCAGCTAGAAAAGAACGGTGAGTAGATGAAAAGCAAGAGTATGAAAGAAAAGATGATAGAGGATGAGCAGCACCAGAGGACTGTGCAGCAGATGAAGATTCAGTGGACCTAGGTGGAAGAGTCGGGCAAATGCAATCAAGCAAGTAAGATGGACGAGTGGTGGTGTGAGTAGAACGACAAGGGGGGGAAGGAAGCGGAGTAGGGCTATGATTCAAGGTGGAATGAGGTGATGCAGGATTAGGGGTAGGGTTGGAGAGCTCAAGAACAGGGAGGGGTATAATAGGGTCATGACGATCGGGGGCTGAGGAGCGATGGTGATAAGGAAAATCATTCTCATGAAAAGTGATGTCACGAGAATAAAAAAATAGAATGTGTGTCAAGGTTATAAAGCTTATAGGCTTTGTGAGTGCTAGGGTACCAAAGGAAAAGGCATTTAGAGGCTCGGGGAGATAATTTATCTCAATGGTTGGTGAGAGTTTGAGCATAACAGAGGTAGCTGAAGACACGAAGGTGATCATAGGATGGGTTTTTAATTGAAGAGGAGTTCGAAAGGTGTTTTGTCGTCAAGGTTGCGACTAGGTGTGCGATTGATGAGATAAGCAGCTATAAGGATACATTCTCCCCAGAATTTGAGAGGGAGGTTAGCTTAGAAGCGTAGGCTACGAGCAACATTCAGACGGTGTCGTTGTTTACGTTCTGCAACACCATTTTGTTATGGAGTTTCAACGCAAGTATGTTCATGAATAATGTCGTGGTCGCGAAAGTAGTTTTGTAGGGAATAGGAGAGAAATTCTTGGCCATTGTCCGTGCGAATGTGTTTAATGGTAGTGTTAAATTGATTTTTAATGAGAGCAAAAAAAGAAGGAGATTAATAGTTGTTTCTGATTTAAATCGCATTAGATATATCCAGGTGGTGCATGGAAAATCATCAACGATTGTAAGGAAATAGTGTGCGCCATAGAGAGAAGCAGTCAGGTAGCCATCCCAAATATCACAGTAAATTCGATGAAAAATAAATTCACTTTTATTGAGATTGTTTGGAAAAGGTAGCTGAGTATGCTTTGAACGACTACAAATATCACATTGAGAAATGATACATGGAGTGTCAATAATACTCAGTATTGTAAAGCGTGAAGGATGACCTAGGCGTTTATGCCATAATGTTTTATTAGCAGAAGTGGAAACAGTAAGGGCAAGAGGGTTAAGTACCCCAAAAATATAGAGCCCATTGCAAGCCTTGCCCGCTCCAATCAGCCTCTTCGACTCTGGGTTCTGAAAAACACAAGAATCAAAAGAAAAAAGAACTACACATGGTAAGTCTTGGGATGGAAAACAGGTTATATTTAAAATTAGGAACATAAAGGACATTATGTAAAAATAGGGTAGGGGACAATTGAATAGAGCCACTCCCTTCGACTCTTGATGATTCACCATTTGGCAAAGATATAGAGTTAGCCAAAGAGTGAGGCTAGAGAGTTATGAAGGAAGATCGACGGTGGCACATGTGATTGCTAGCACCACTGTCAATGATCCAATCGTGGGGGCTAGCGACAGTATGTGTGGTGGAGAAGGAGTTACCGACGAAATTGGCATGGGTTGGGGTTGGCTTGAGGAGTTCCAGTAGTTTCTAGTATAGCTCTAGCGGAAGAGTCTGAATGGAGGGCGAATCTGAGACAGAAGCAATGGTGGTTTGTGCTACAGCAGCTACCGGTGGGCGACCAAGAATGGATGATTGACGATTCTTGGGTTCGCGTCCCAGAGGATATCCGATGATGAGCCAGCGTCGCTCACGACGGTGCCCATTCTTTCCACATTCTGTGCATTTTAGGGGTGTCCGATTTTGGACAGGAGTGCGGGCAGCCATGGCAACGGTGTTGGGGGTCGGTGATGCTATGCGGAGGTGGAGAAGTTGATGTTGTTCTTCCTGAAAGAGAGTTGAAAATACTTTTTGCATCGAAGGCAATGGATCAAGGGCAAGGATTTGTGTACGTAATGAAGAGTAGGAGTCATTCAATCCAAGAAGAGATTGAAAAACTCGCTCATCTTCAGCCTTTTTTTTATTTCAGCAAGGTCCGTAACATTATGTAAGTCACCCAACTCATCTCATATCTGCTTAATTTGGTTGTAGTAATCATGGATG
>NW_019249252.1:46054-52167 GCF_002742605.1 Olea europaea var. sylvestris
TCAAATTTCGGTGATGTCGTTCCACTGTTATTTAGTTAATTCTCGCATCATGTTTGGCTAATTCCTTTTCACGTATTGGATGATGACAAAATTGTTTAATTTTTAGTTTTAATTCGAGACCTATGTTTGATATTAAATATTGCGTTGTGATTCCAATAATATGCATAATTAGATTGTTCTAATGTTTGCGCACCATTAGGAATATAAGTTGCTTTTTCGTAATGTTGGAAAACTCACGATAGGTAGAACACTATTATTGGGACACATGGGCAATAAATATTAGGAATAATATTTGTGGCGTGTGCGATCTTATATGATAATCCTAAATGTCAATGCATGTTTGCCATATGAATTCGAACTAGGAATAGGATCGTCTCGTGGTAATCATAGGCTTATTATATCTTGGGAAAGAATAATAAATAAATAAATAAATAATGGAATTATCGATCGTTGCAATTGCATAAATTGAGATAATTATTATTGGTTGAGAATTAGAACTAAGAATTAATCAATGGCGTCGGAAATCCAATACGTTTACACATTTGATTTTTTTAAACCAAATTTAATTATTTTCACAAGTTTTGGATATAGAAAAATACTTTAACTATTCCTTCGATCGTCCTTTAGTTGCAAACACGAATTCAAATATATCAAATATACTAAAATTAATCATTATTCCTCGTGGGACGATAACTCTCTCATCACGATTATTACTTGTCAACGAACCCGTACGCTTGCGGGAATCTGACGAACAGCAGCCATGAGGACACAGGAAGAAGAGGACCGGTCAGGCTGATACCATGTTAAAGAAGAAAATGGATAATTCTGCTGTATGTTTCATTCATTCTTGAAGTCAATAAATATGTACAATGAGGTTGCTATACAAAGAAAATTGGCTAAGATCTATGCTAACACTGTGCAATTTTTCTATAAAGGTTTACAAGGAAAATTGACAAACATCCATGCTGATTTTGTGCAAGACTATGATCCATGTTGATTTTGTGTAATATGCTGATTTTGTGCACGTTGCAATCCCTGTTGATTTGCAATTGGATGGAAATGTCAATAGAGTGTCCCTAAAGTTCTTGACTTTTGAATCATGTGATAAGATCCGATGTTCTCAATTGGCTTCACCATCAGTAATGATCTTATGGTAGGGTCTAACAGTGGCCTCAAGTCACTGAAGATATACTGCTAGCCCATGTCCTTGTCATCAGATTATCATAAGTCAATCCAACTAGGACTTACAGCATACCAGTGGTCATAGCACATTCATCTAAGATGCTAGTCCTCCAACTATATGATTTGTCTTTACCAAGATGACTATAAGTAAATCTGACCTTCAAAAGGAAAAATCACCAAGAGCTAATGAGCGAGGGCCTATAATCAGCCTAAACCTCCGAAATTGGAGATCATCTTAAGTTAAAGCTTTGGTATGTTTACGATTGTCTTGAATCACCACCAAGGACTTACAGCTAGCCTGCATTGGGCCCTGGCATCGAAGATAATTGCAAGACGAGATTCGCCCACCTACTAATTTGTCATACAAGGCTTGCTCAGGTAAACGAGAACCAAAGGCTTGTTGATACCTCCTGCATCAAAGATAATCATGAGGTATGACTTGGAGGACTTGCTGGGGCATTGAATATGCAAAGGCTTACAACTACCTTGCTTCAAATTTTAGCATCATAGATAATAAATAATTGTGATGCGAGATTCAAAAATCTCATAGCTTTTCCTCCATTCAATGAGTTGCTTAGTCTTGCTAATACAGATGAACGAAAGCCTCTAATATGGCCTTCTCAATGCAAATGAATAGCAATAGCATGGTGGAAGCAAATATAAAATAGGATGGAAACTGTCAAACAACTAATATGCAGTGTTGTTAGCAAGGAAATTCTCGTCTAGTGCAGATGTAACATTTATCAAAGGAGGATAAATCAAATTAATATTTTGTGTGTCAAGTCATCTTTTGTGTATCGAGCTTGAAAAGGCCAAAGAATTTTTATGTCAAAGTGGTACCTATCGAGGTATGTAGGTCGAGGCTATGATTTTTTTTATCCGAAGCCAGTTTCCCAAGTTTGAGGTGACGATGTTTGAAATACCCTATTTTTATGAATGGCGTATTTTGTCTCATATGCAATGATATAATTATAGTCGCTAGACATGTGCATTGATAAGAGCATTTACAGGGGAAAAAATTTGGTGGGAAGTCGTATCGTTCTACATGATACGATCGTTGAATGGGGGGCCACCACTTCATTGGGTGGCCCACCCTCACCCAATGGTGGCTCCCCATTCAGCAATCACACCATGTAGAACGGTGCGACCATCCCACCGAAGTTTTTCTCTATTTACAGGATTGATGTCTACGTGTGAGGAGTGTCTTGAGCCTATTCATTTGAAAATGAAATTGGCACCTCTTGGAATTCTAACTACTATATCAAATCATCCTTGTAGGGTTGAGATTTCATAACAGCCTACTCAACAGTTGCCTATTTGGTTGGATGCCTTTATAAGGATAAAATTGCTATTATTTTCTTCTTATTCACTTTCGTTCATGAAAACTCCAAAGGTCTATTTGATTAGAAAAATTTCCACGAAAAATGGCATTTTTCATTTGAATTCCAAATTTTTGAGTGTTTGAATGCCATTTTTTTATCGTAAATATTTTACAATTTTTGAAAATATACTTAATTTTTCTTGTTTTTGATGAAAACATTTTCTTCGGGGGATGTAAGTTTTTGTTTTTGTTAAAACAAGAAAAATATTTTTTTTCTAGCAAATATTTTTCATACCAATCAAATACATCATAAGTTCTAAGGGAGAGGCTTGCAAGAAAACCGACGACCTCAAAGAGAGCTCTAAGGTAAAATGTTGCCTTAAAGGATGTTGTTGTAGGAAAATATTTATCTTCGCAAGGAGAGATATGGAGAATAAGTAAAGATTAAAACTAGCAACAAAATATGAAAATGAAAGCTTGAACATGTGATTGTTAAACTCAAACGATATATGCCCCCTTTCAAACGAATTTAAATGCTTGAAGGGATTTTGGCAAATAGTTTGCGGAATTTATCAAGCTCTGATAAGGATTTAACACTTAAGCACTAGTGAACTCCTCTTGAAAATTTGAGAATACAAAATTGGATCTGAATATGAATATGTATATGAAGAAAATGAACTTAAATGCTTTTGGAATGAAGAAATAATTTCAAGTGTTGCTCAATATTTTTCAATGTTATTTCATTGATCTCAAATCACCTATTTATAGCCATCATTCATGGCTACATGAAGTGATGCCAAAACACTTAAAAAGCCACCAGAAATTTAAATAAAAAGGGCCTCTAACTGCTATATTGTTGTTCTATGCGACCTTATAGGACAAACCCATGCGAATGCATAGAACAACTAAAGGTAAGGGCTGAAGTCCCTGCAAAAGCCTATGCGACTGCAAGCTTTCCGAGCCTATGAGGTCGCATAGGCCAACTTAAAGGCTATTTCGATTTTTTCATTCCACGTTCATTTATTGATTTTTGGACAACCATACAACAATCCTCACCTGCTCAATATTCAACGAGATCTCATATTCAAAATATACGATACTTATGTGTAAGGATTAGCTATCTTTCAATTTGAATCTAACCATAGTGCAATTCAAACAAAATAAAGTCAGAATCAAATGTGGCATTGAAACTTTGAACAAATTATTCCATACGACAATATCGGTGAGAACACACACTAGTATTACATGTTCTCAAGTCCCTCAAACTTGTTTAGCACTAATATGATCTCGCGCTTATCCTTTTCAATAAATTTTTAAGAGTGAAATTCTAACTCTCTATTGAGACAGCACCACCTCGAAGTTTATCTAGGCAAAGTTCTTCTAGTATCTTTTTTATTTTTAGAGATACTTGTAATTAGTACTGAATTTCATTAAGAGCTTAAAGCTTAACCCTCAGTTCAGTAACAATCAGCATTATTTAATTAGAAGATGGTTATCGCGGATTTATAATGCTGAAACTATCTACACATTGAATGATTTGTTATTACTTTTGAACCCGTGGATCACTTGTTAAGTAATGACATGTAGGGTTGCCATCATTGGTGGATCTTTTAATTTAAGAGTTTCAACCCCATCCTACTCGAAGTAGATGTCACTAAACTTCCGTTTGGTTTCCATTAATTTTCATTTCATTACATTTCATTTTTCTCTCTTTTATTTTCAACCACACAATCTTCCATAAAATAATATTCCACGTAAATCGAAAACTTTTCCTTCTTTTTCAACCACTCATTTTTCAAAAAAAATACTATTCCACTCATTTTCATTTCCATTTCCATAAAATGGGAGCCAAACAGGGGCTAAATATCTATTTAGAGTTTTGTTAAATGATCTGCTAAATTTTCAATTGACTTAACATAAGTCAGTAAATTTATTCCACTTTTGATTAATTTCCTTATGTAGCCATGTCTTATACTTAAAAGTCTAGACTTTCCATTGTACAATTCGTTGTATGCTTTTACTAACGTTGCTTGATTATCATATATGATAGGTATCGAAGATGTGTTCTTTGATCTCAAAGGTATCTCATATAGTAGATTCTTAAGCCACTTAGCTTCTTTCTCGTTTTTGAGAACGCTACAAATTCAGATTCCATAATCGAATGTGTTATAAATAGCTCATCCTCTAAGCATAAACACCTAACCTGAAGTAGATTTACTTTCTCCCGTGCTAGATATCGAACTAAATATAGCCAACAATCTAGTAAATTGTAAACCTAATTTCTTGGTTTTCTTTAAATAGCCAAGAACTCTACCAATGGCCTTCCAATTATCATTGCTCGGATTACTAGTAAACTTACTAAGTTTATAAATTGCAAATGCTATGTCCGGTCTTGTGCATTGAACTGCATATATTAGACTCCCTATAACACTTGCGTACGCTAATTGAGCAACTGTCATTCCATCATTCTTCATAAGTTTTCAACTTGGATCAGTAGGTGTACTATATATTTTTTTTCATGTTCAAATGCTTGAACTTATTTATCACATTCTTAAGATAACGTGGTTGACTTAAATTATAACCCCCACTATTTTTAGTAAATTTTGATACCTAAAATGGTATCCACTTGTCCAAGATTCTTCATCTTGAACGTAGAATATAGAAAGTCCAAGATTCTTCATCTTGAATGTAGAATATATAAAACTCTTCGTTTCTTCTATTCTATACATGAGATTACTTATAATCAACATATCGTCAACATATAAACAAATAAATATTACATAATCATCACATAATTTAGAATACAAACATTTGTCTTCACTATTGTGTTTAAAACCAAATGATATGATAGTTAAGTCAAATTTTTTATGCCACTTCTTAGGTGCTTGCTTCAAACGTATAATAACTTTACCAACTTGCACACCCTCTATTCATTTTCGGGCTGAGCAAACCTTCATGTTGTTCCATATAAACCTCCTAATCGAGATCCCCATTTAAGAATGCCATTTTGACATTCATTTGATGAATATGCAAGTCATGTATTGAAGCCAATGTGAATAATATTCTAACTGATGTTATTCTAGCCACCAGTGCATAAGTGTCAGGTTATTCCTTCCTTTTCTCATAACCTTTAGCTACCAGTCTAACGTTAAAGGTATTAAGAGAAGTATCAATATTATAATTTTCCATCAACACCCATTTACATCCAATAGTTTTGGATCTAGGTGGTAAATCGACATGTTCCCTTATATTATTTGACATAATTGAATCCATCTCATCTTTAATTGCGTCTTTCCTAAATACGCTATCAAGAGAAGCCATAGCCTCTATATATGTTTTAGAATCGATTTATACTTGTAGAGCGAAATGAATTGTTCTTACAAGATCCTTCTCACTTTCCTTTATTAAGTAAAAGGAAGAGTCAATTTCATTCGGTTCTAAAGACTTCTCAATTTGAGTTCTTTTGCTTCTTCGAGATTCACTTGATTTATTAACTTCTTTAGAAGATGTTTCATATTGTTTTCCAGTAGACTTAGGAAAATCTTTATAAATTTCACTTAATTCATTATCCGAAGATGGTGAGTTTTCAAAGAACTTAACGTTACTAAAT
>NW_019249252.1:53125-55185 GCF_002742605.1 Olea europaea var. sylvestris
TAGACTTAGGAAAATCTTTATAAATTTCACTTAATTCATTATCCGAAGATGGTGAGTTTTCAAAGAACTTAACGTTACTAAATTCAATAATCACATTGGTCTCCAAATTTAACAATCTATATGATTTGCTATTACTAGCATAGCTAATAAAAGTACATTTAATGCCTCTTAGACCTAATTTGGTCATATTTGGATTCGTATTCTTATAATAAACAAGAAACCCTAACACTTTGAAGTATCCAATATTAGGTTTACTTTATTTTCATAATTCATAAGGAGAAACCTTTGTAATTTAGAAGGAATCTTATTTAGTATTTTACATGCACTCAAAAATGTTTCATCCAACAAATTGAATGGCAACTTAGCATAATTTAACATGGCATTTATGTTTTCAACTAAAGTTTTACTTTTTCTTTTAGCTACACCATTTAGTTCGGATGTCCTAGTTGCTGAACATTGATGGACGATACCTTGTTGTTCACAAAACAAGTTAAAATCATTGGAAAAGTATTCACACCCTCTATCATTTCTTAGAGTTTTTGAATCTTACTTAGATGATTTTCTATCTCATTTTTATATTTCTTAAACATATCAAAGGCATCATGTTTATGTTTCATCAAATAAACAAATGTATGCCTAGAGAAATCATCTATAAAAGTAATGAAATAAATATTTTCACCTCTAGTCAACATATGCCATTTAAATCACATAGGTCCATATAAATTAATTCTTAAATACTATAAGTTCTTTTTACACTTTGATGTGGCTTCTTAGTCATTTTAGATTCAACACATGTTTTACACTTAAAGACATCATCCTCATTGTATAATATTAAATCAGATTTTAACAATTTTTTTTCATAGTACTTTTACCTATGTGACCTAATCTAGAATGACATAAAGTAAATAAATCGACAATATAAATAATTTGACTATTCATTCACAAGAATAGTCATTTCCAACAAATTTACCATTTAGGGATTTTATAAATTTTTTGGACTCATGAACAAATTTAATGCCTGATTTTCCTAAGAGATTACTACTAACTAAGTTCCTATTCATATCGGGAACATGCAGCACATTTGTTAAGGTAACAGTCTTGTCGAAAGTGAAAATGATTTCTACATTTCCTTTCCCAACCACTTTAGATTGAATTCGTTACCCATTTGAATCTCTTGATCTCCATCAACTTCATAGTATGTTTTGAACAATGATTTATATATGACACATGTACAATTGCACATATATTATACCACCAACTGGGAACTTTTCTTTTGATAGCGTTGATTTCGATTACGGTGGCCACAAAGTTGTCTTCCCTAATGGAGTTCACTTTTTCTTCGGAGTTTTTTTCTTCCGGTATCGACATTCCTTTGCATAATGTCGAGGTTTTCCACATACGAAACAACCGCCTTTGGACTTCTTCTTGAACTTATTAAAGTTTCTTGAAAGCTTTCTCTTGTTGGATTTAGAATTTTCGGTCTTTTCTATTGCATTTGCCTTGGAAGTGCCTTCATAAGAATTATCACTCTTATCTCTCACCTGTGACTCCTCCTCGATGCGAAGATGTTTTTGAGTATAAATAAATTTCAAATAAATAATTAAACAGGCAACGATTGAGATGGATCACCTAACTTGTGATCCAAGTGGGTACTGACATCAAATCAAATAATCGTTCTTGGTTATATTAACTAAGAGGTTTAGATTCCAAATCTACTGACAATTTGATACCTATTTGTTGGTTTTAATAAAAGGCAATTGATTTTAGAAGAAGTTTTTGATTATATTCCAAAATGAATAATTAATTTATCATAAATTGAGTAATTATAAGACGGGCCAGCCCTAAACTCTTGATTAATTATGTATTAAAAGTTAAAACTCTTTCACGCAACTTTATGTACTGAAAGGCCCCCCAACCAAGAGATCAATCACATAGCTGTATTTTTGGTATAAAACCGTGTCATGTTTGTACTTTATAATTGCTAGAGCTATGCATTTGGCCCCAATTATTTTAAATTTTAATAGGTGGGATAGAAATCCCCCCCCCCCCCCCCCCCCCCC
>NW_019249252.1:58340-60350 GCF_002742605.1 Olea europaea var. sylvestris
GATACAAACAAGGTTCAAGACATACTAGACCTCACTTAGGTTATAAATGATACTAAAGATATCATCCCAAAACTAGTCGAATCAAGAAAAGGAAACATAATTTTTCACCATGAATTCCTTCTAGGTGAGCGCCTAGTTTATTGTGAGGTACGTGCCTAGTTTAGTGAATTTGACTTTAGGCAACTAGGTGAGGGCCAGGGCATGGGATTTCGTGTTTGAGAGTCATTAGTATTTTTATCATATCTTTTTCTTTCAAAGTAAGTAAAAAAGATAACTCCAAGGGTTACAATTCTTTTAGAATTATTATTTTTCTAGTTTGAATATTTGCTATGCCAAAATGGGTCTCAATTTGAGACTGAAATTTGGAGGACAATTTTTTCGCCTGGAAATTGATATGTGAGAATACTTTGACTATATTTCACCTCTTTGACACATTTTCTCACTCAATTGACCTTAGCACTCTCGAATCTTCATTTGAGGTCTGATACAACTTTTGAGTATTTATTCTTTAGTCCTTTAACTTTTGATCTCTTTCAATTGAACCATTTTTACACTTTTTCTTCATTTTCACTATTTATGTCGATTTGCACCAAACAAATACAATGCACATAGAATTAAGCCACAATTCATCAAAATAATTAATAAATACTCTAACTTCAAATCCAAATAAGTGTACAAAGACACTTATCTTAAATCTCGAGTGGATTTGATTGTATACTTAGTAAATGCAAATGAGAAGAGATTGCTGTTTACTTTAGTGAACGAATTTTGTAAATAGTGAAGTGATAGAAAAATCAAAGAAATCAGAAGATTTCTTCGTATTTGTACTAAATAGATTATTGGTTTGATTCTAGTATCAGGAACATAATCTACCTTGTAAATGTTCAACGTGTGAGTAGTATATAGAAGAATGCAAACATCCAGACTGTTAGTGGATAAAGAACTCTTTGTGTTAAAATCTTCAATTTTCTGCAACTTTACTTTGTTAAGATTGGGTTTAAACGATAATCTAGGACCAACAAGTCATATCAAAGGATAAACCCCAATTTTTTTATAAGGTTTATGCACCGACTTTAAAACCCTAGTTATTTCTTATGAAAAATTTCTGAAAAAATTTTTTGATCTGAATTTTTTTGTGGAAACGAACTTGTTTACAAAGTATTTCTGGTCTAAACTATCTTTGATTCAAGTTTTGGTCGAATCCCTTCAAAGTTCTTGGTGATTTTGAGGCGATCAGTTGAAATATTGAACAATTCTTTGGTGACTTGTTCTATATCTGGTGGTTCTTGATGTTTTCACCAACGATTTTTGGTTAGTTGTGTTAACTCAATCTTGGTTTCTGGTGATTCTTAATGGCTCGTTACTGGTTCTTAATGAGCTGTCTTACTTCGCCCTGATTTCTAACGATTCTTGGTACCTCGTTCCAGGTTCTTACCGAGTCCACGTGACTCGTCATGTCATGTTTTTACACATTCTCTGCGATATTTGGTCCTATTCTGATATTCTTATACATACGGCTTGCTCTTGAAACCTAGGTTTCAAATTTGGTAAGTTCTAGCCCTACTCCTTTAAAATTTTTGTGGTAATATACTGCTTTCGTGTGAGGATATTAAGGTAATTGACCTATTGATGTTTCCTTTATCCAAGATCTCTTTTAAGGATATGGGAATCTTGGGGAACACTGGATAAAAAGGCCTTCAGTCCTTAAACCCACTCAACTGTTATTTCCTTTAAATATACTGCTTATATTGGTTATCTACTGGAACTTTTTTGATATCAGCTTTTTGGCTTCCCCAAAATTGAATACTTCGAAGTTGATAAAGATTTGCAATTACATAAATCTGCTGTTGTGTGATACATCTATATAATCTATTTAATTGTGCAAAATTTTATATCAATAAGAATTTGTTAAGTTGTATAAAATCATCTTAAATTTTTCCCAATACCTTTGTTCAGTAATCCAGCTTAAGTCTGAATTTCATTTTGTGCGCCATAAACTTGATTTTCTGA
>NW_019249253.1:0-1346 GCF_002742605.1 Olea europaea var. sylvestris
ATGGGGCTTTGGGATTATTTGAGAGAATGGCTACCACTTCAGCAATGTGGTCATCTGAGAGGGTGATCCCAAAGAAAACTTCGAGTGTCTACGAGGTAGATACTTATTTAGCTATATCTGCTAAAATCGACTCTCTATATCACAAGATGGAAAGTATATCACAGGCAGCAAAGGCTAAGAAGAACAATTGTGAAGAATGTGGAGCTGAACATAAAACATCAGAATGCCCAATACTAATACAAGGACTTGAGCAAGCAGACTATGCACAATGGGGACAACGCCAATAGGGCAATTCTTATGGAGAAACTTTCAATCCCAGTTGGAAGAAGCATCACAACTTCTCTTGGAGCAATCAGAATCATAATAAGCCACAGAGACAATTTCAACAGCAAGAGAAGAAACCTCAATTGGAAGAAATGATAGGAAAATTCATAGAGAAGGCTGAAGCTACACTTCAGAACCAAAATGCAGTTATCAAAAATTTGGAAATTCAGGTGGGGCAATTAGCTATAGCATTGACTGGTAGAACACTGGGAAACTTGCCAAGTAACACGGAAATCAACCCCAAGGAACAAGCCAAGGCCATTACAACTCAAAGTGGAGTGCAATTACCGAAAATACATATTAAGAGGCCGGCTGTGATTGGGGAGGCAACTTCTCCAGTAGAAGAAGAAACTTTTGAACAAGATGAACAACCAAAGGAATCAACCCTCGAGAAAAGCTCAGAAAAGTTATGGGATAAAGCCAAAGTTACAATCAGCCCATATGAACCTCCAATTTCTTTTCCACAGCGGTCGAAGAAGCATAAAACGGAGCAGCAGTACAAAAAGTTTCTAGAAATCTTCAAAAGGCTCCATATCAACATTCCACTAGCCGATGTACTCTTTCAGATGCCTAACTATGAGAAATTTCTCCAGGATATTCTATCAAATAAACGTAAGTTAGAGGACCATGAGACAGCAATGCTTACAAAGGAATGTAGTGCCAGAATCCAGAAAAAGCTCCCTCCAAAATTGAAAGATCCAGGGATTTTTACTGTTCCTTGCACTATTGCTGAAGTTTGTTTCGAAAAAGCCTTATATGACACTGGTGCAAGTATTAATTTAATGCTTCTATCTGTTTTCAGGAAACTTGGCTTGGGAGAGGCTAAAGCGCCTACTGTTACACTTCAGCTGGCTGACACATCCCAGAGGAATAATTGAAGATGTGCTTATCAAAGTTAAAAATTTTATATTCCCTGTGGATTTCCTCATATTGGACATGGAAGAAGACAAAGATGTCCCATTAATATTCGGCAGACCATTCTTGGCGACAGGGAGAGCTTTGATTGATGTTCAAAGAGGGCA
>NW_019249254.1:0-1346 GCF_002742605.1 Olea europaea var. sylvestris
CCCCGTTACCAAGCTATCCATCACGAGCAAGACCTTTTTCACTAAATGTGATTGACTTATGGTGCAATCCAACTTTCTACAAAGCTTTCGATGACTTACAAACAAGGAGCACCGATCCTTTTACAATGTCGAGCTTTCCGGGACCTCAACACGACCCACAATTCAATCAAAAGTAAACTTTACAAGAAAGGAATCTTCTTCCACAATAAAGATATATTCAAAGTTGAGTACAATGGAAAGAAGTAGGCTAACACTTTAATGAATGACAATAAGTGAAGCTCAAGTGTTAGGTTTGAAAAACTTTGATAAATGAAATGATTTTCAAAAGTAAACTCAATCAAAAGATTTTCAAAAGTGAATGAATTGATAGAGATAAATGAAGAGTAGAGAATTAAGGCTTGAATGTATCTCAATTTAATACTCTTGAAAGTGATGATAATGAATGCAAGAGGTTGGAGTATTTATAGAGTCCAAAACGTTAAAAAAAATCTGAATTTACGGATGACTCGTCCAGTTGATCCCCTCTTGTCCGGAAGACCAATATAGTCGTTTGTACAGTAAAAATTAGAAGTCAGAACGGTCAAATTCTGGACCGTTGGAGGAGTCCGGTCGACCGCCTCTCATGGCCAGTCGACCGGTCCGGTCGATCGCCTCTCTTGGCGGTTGACCGCCCCGACAGTGCAGTCTTTTCACGTTTTGGCCTCGTTTGTTCCCATTTAAAAGTTTTGAAGTGTATGGACTTTTGGATAATATTTTTAACTAAATTTTCATAATAAAAATGTCTTTAAATTCATATATCATTTTTAAAAGTCATTTTCATGTTTGATCAAAAAGGTTGCATTCGAATTATCTTAGCGCACAGAAATTGTTTTTAATGCATAACAAGATTTTGAGCTTAACTATTCTTTGCCAAATATCAAAGCATTAGTATCTTTACATTTTGCCTAAAAAATCAAGTCTTTGCTCCGAAGTATGCCTCGTCTTGATCTTTCATTGATGTCGTCTCTCATGCTCTTAATCTTGATCATTTTTTTTACATTTATCTCTTAAGTTTTTTGTCTCGAATAATTTGACTTGAATATATGGATTTCACTTTGATCTTCATTTGAAGTCCAATAATAAATGATTGATTTGAACATTGAACCATAATCACTAAAAAGAATTTGTTATAAATAAAAATAATCTTGTTTGTTATGATCAAATATTGAGGATTAAGTCGACTATATGCCAACACCTAGTTGACTGGAGATCCCAAGATCCAGATTCAAAGGGACAACCTAATTGCAAAAACTTAATAAAATCACTGTGGGGGATGTTACCTCCTATCCATTCCTATGATGTAACAA
>NW_019249255.1:0-1346 GCF_002742605.1 Olea europaea var. sylvestris
CAATTCCGGAACATGTGCTTAAATATGTCAAATCTCCAAATCAAAAATCAAAAGTAGTATTGCAAGGTTCATCGATCTCCTAGCAATGAAAAATCTAGCCTAACATACTAAAAAGAAGAAAATACAAAAGTAGTTGAAGAAACGTCATCACCCGAATCAAGTTTTAATCAAATCTTCAATTGGCACGATGTTTTCCTCATGTTCTCTCTTCGTTTTCTCCTACAAAATCTCCATTTTTATTGTAAAATCAGCGTCCCTTTCTTTTTGATCGAGTTTTTGTTTATATAGGACCATAAAAATCTTGTTTCCATAAGAGTTTCGACGAAATAAGGAAACTGCGGATTCGGCCTCCGAATTGCTCTATGCGACCGCATAGAGCATCTCTATGTGGTCGCATAAAGTAAAAATTTTCTAAGAATTGATTCTTGGTCTGCCTCTATGCGATCGCATAGAGGGTAGCACTATGCGCTACCAACTATGGAAAAAGTCCATTTTGGTCCTTGAACTTTCATTCTTTATCATTTTAGTCCCTTTGCAATTTCTTCTTCTTTTGTTCATCTTGTATCGCGTTCTAGTTCATACTGAGCATATTTGCATTCCCCAGTTACTTTTTAGTTCAACTTTGAATATTTGCATCCTTAGTCCTTGAACTATCACGTTGCTCCATTTTAATCTTTTTTCGGCTCTTTTCTCCTGAATTCCACCATTTTCATAGAAACACCTACATTACATGAATTCAACGAGATTAAGTCATAATTTAAACATTTTCCCATAATTAAGTCATGTTTATGATTTAAATAAGTGTGCAAAAACACACTTATCAGATTCTAAGGTCTTCTAAAAAATAGATCTTCATAGTGGTTATTACTAGATCCATATTAAGCTCGGAGATGAATGGAAGACTGCCTTCAAGAGTAAGGAGTAACTTTACGAATGATTGGTGATACGATTCGAACTTTCAAATGCTCCAAGTACCTTCATGAGAACGATGAACTAGATTCTTCATCCTTTTATCTGGTTTTTGTTGTGATTTATTTTGATGATATCCTTATTTACAACAAGTCTAAAGAGGATCACCTAGTTCACTTGAGGCAAGTCCTGGAGGTCTTGAAGGAAAATCAGTTGTACATCAACTTGAAAAAGTACAACTTCTGTACATCTAAGCTATTATTTTAGGCTTTGTAGTTGGTGAAGATTGTTTGAATGTAGATGAAGAGAAGACAAAAGCAATTCAAGATTAGCCAACACCAAAGTCAATTTCTGAAGTGAGGAGTTTTACGATTTGACAACTTTCTACAGATGATTTTTCAGGCATTTTAACATTATTGTGGCACCTCTCACAGAAT
>NW_019249256.1:0-1346 GCF_002742605.1 Olea europaea var. sylvestris
TCCCTTTGTTTCCTTATTTAATATGCTAATATCTCCTTTTATAAAATTCAAGCCATGCATTGCATGGCACAAGACTAGTATTGGAAAAAAAAGAAAGATAAAAACAATAAGTTAAGATCATTTACAACCTTGAACATTATCATCAAATTCATGATCATTAACATTGGAAATTGCATTTTCTTCATAAATAGCATTATCTAAATCTTCGTACTCAAAAACCTGTGGTGGCACTTCTTCCACTATCCAAAAGTTTGTCTTGTCAATACACTCATAATCAACTGTATCATAAGACCTCTTCTTATAATAACGCCTATAGGGTCGTAAATGAGTAGTAGTTAGATAAAGAAAAAATATATCAAATAAACGAGTCATTAAAATAAACTCGTGACGTGGTAAGAAGTTTAAGATTATATACATATTCCTCAATCGCAAATTATACATAACATAGACAAGATCGTTGAGTCTTTGATGTTCCAATCTACTTTTTTTCTTGTGAATGTGTTCAAAGACACTTCAATTCCTTTCACATCCCGAAGAAGAAGTTGTTTGACCAATTATTCGAACAGCTATCTTTTGCAAAGTTGGAGCACTAGATCCACACAATTTCCACCATTCATCTGCATAATTTAGTAAAATTAGTTTCAAGCGCCAAGAAATATTAAAAATAAACAACAAATAACTAAATAAAACTTCTTACCAGGTTGTAATGATTTTCTAGTGTTACATGCAGATTGCCTTCCAAAACTCCCTTCACGTTCTTGATACATTCTTACCTCCCTCCATTGCTTTTGTCTCATCACCACAAATAATTTTGATTTCCAGCAAATTGAATAGACCTTGCATGACTTCTAATTTTTGACAAAATCCTTCTTCATAAATGAAAGCAAGATTGAAAAAATAAGCTATTGCATGTATGTTAAGACGTAGATGTTTATCCCATCGCTCCTTAATTATATCAGTGTAAGGTTTGTACAATCTCTTCTTATTTAAGAATATATTCTTGATTCCATTTCGTGCTCTATGCATGCTATCATATACATAACCTAATGAAGGTTTTTCATTTGAATCTACAATTCGTAACAATCTTATAATAGGAGCCACAATTTTCACAACCATCAAGCAATCCTCCCAAAATTTGTTATCCAAGATGATAGAGCTCACGAGCCTTCCATTTGCGCTTTTTCAAAGCCTATGGCTTGTAAAATGCCTACTTGTTGCCAAATTTTGTAATGCTTGTTTGTGATTATAAATACTTTTCAATGTAATAAAAGCGGTAGCAAAATGAGTCACAGTTGGACATACAATTTCCCTCCATTCAGGTATTTTTTGCAACCAAGACAAAAAAA
>NW_019249257.1:0-1346 GCF_002742605.1 Olea europaea var. sylvestris
ATCCAGATTTTAATTCCTTAGTGGAGTGAGGCGTAAATTGTGCCTTATTTTAAAGATAAGTCTTGGTGACTTTTTTTCTGTAGCATTGCTGAAACATTATTGTATTTTGTTGCCTGATTTTTGGGGCATTATAGTGCAACCGAGCTTTATCCATTTTAATGGATGCTCAACAGGGGAATAGGCGTTAGAAGTGGTCGCTGAACCTCTGGGGCTTCGGCCGAAAAAATCTTGTGTTCATTTACAAGTTTCTGTACTTTATTTTACTGTTTGTTGTGTTTGTTTGAATCTTGATTAATTCTTGGACGCTTCTCGACTTTTCATACATGATGGAGGTTGAAGCAGAATAAATGGTCCCCTATCAATATCGATGTTTTAATATCAAAACTTAAAAAATTTAGAGCTTGTATAATTCTGTGGCCTTTTTTTATCAGAGATATTCTTCTTATTTTTGGTATTTATAGCTTGAAATCCGACAAAATATTCTTTTAAACTGTAGCCATTTATAAGGTTCTTTCACTCTAAAGAGTCAACCCTAGATATTCTTTCAAACTGAGCCATTGATGGGAGATGTTCTTTCAATCCCAAGAATTTCGTACATTCATGTTAAAGGAGGTAATTCTATTTTGAGTTCTTAGCTTAGTTCTCCTACAATTTGTATGTCGGTCGGAGATATAATTTCTATCCTCATGTTTCCTTCACAGGAAATATTCTTTCAGAACCCTAAAAAATTTAGCATTCACAGGGTAGAGGAAGCTAAGTCCACTCTCAGTTCATAGCTTAGCTCCCCTTTTAGGCTTTATATAATCTTTCAATGAGTTCATGGAGAAACACCTAAATAGGGGCTTGAATCAATCACTAGATCTTCCAATAGAATGGAGACAGAGCCGATCCTCTGATTGATGGGCCCTAAAGCGACATGTGTAAATTAGGTCCCCCAGCGAAAGCAATATAAATACAAAATTCAACGGTGTATTATGCGATCCATTGCTAACTTAAAAAACTAACTTTAAAATAACAACCAAATATATTATAGAAACGATTTATATAAATACAAAATTCAACAGTGTATAATGTCCAATGATTAACCTAAAAAACAATTACAAAACATCTCAATCATCGCACAATTACAATTTCCAATACAGTTACCATGTGTGTCTGTGCAATTGTTCATCCTATAATAACCAATCATATAAGCCAACCAGGCTACAATTATATAAGTCGATAATGTTTCAAAAATTTTCAATCTCTTTAATAACAAGTTAGGGCAAGCCATTGCTTACCTAAGAAGCGAAATTTTGACGATAATTGTGGAATTACACTGTTGAGAATGATCTCGTCACAACTCA
>NW_019249258.1:0-1346 GCF_002742605.1 Olea europaea var. sylvestris
AGGGCTTTATTTATCCTTTTTATCTTATGAATCTCCTTAAATAGAAGTTGACAAGCTTCATGAACATCGAACTTATCCTCAATATCTTTCCCGAAATTCTCTGTGTACATCTTCCTCAACCTTGTCACTCTTCTTATCGACTCACTCTTAATTGTAGACACGAAAGCCATATAACCCCGTTCATCTTCACTGCTAGAGGAGTCACCTTGATCACTTGAGTTTGTTTCATCATCGATCAATGACACGCCTAGCGCCTTACTCCTTGTCTTTTTCAAAATTTTCTTGAAATTGAGGCATTCATTTCTATAGTGTCCAAACCCCTGACATTCATGGCATCTAATAGGTAGAGATTTCTTACTAGAGTTCCTAGCATTCGGTTTATTACTCTTATCATTCTGGAATTTACTAGGACCTTCCTATTTTCTCTCTTGCGGCCTTTTTTTATTCTTTAGAGCTTCCTGGAATTTCTTCACAAAGTAGGCTATCTCCTCATCCGTGTTAGGTTATTCAGACTCCTCTTCCTGCATAGTGTTCAATGCTATGGACTTATTTTTCTTCAGCTATGAAATAGTGAGATCATAGGCTTGAAAGGATCCTACAAGTTCTTCTATCTTAACCTTGTCTAGGTCCTAGCTCTCTTCTATTGCTGTAACCTTGGGTCTAAATCTCTTGGATATAGACCTAAGTACCTTTCTAACAATTTTGGACTCGAGAATTCTCTCACCTAGGTTAAAGCTAGAAATCACAATATCATCCAATGTAGCATAAAATTCATCAAACAGTTTATCTTCCTTTATCCTAATTTCTTCAAACCAAAAGACCAACATTTAACTCTTCGGGAGACATAGTTATAAACAATGCATGGAGTCCTTTGCTATTCCAGTTACAGTCAGCTAATTCTTCCTTAGTCCAAAGTAAAATATCAATGGGAATGACTACACCTGATACAGTAGTGGATGAGGCTTTCTAACCATTTTACACACTAAGCCAAACCTGTTCATCAAATGACTTAAAAAATGCATGTGTCTTAACTTTCTAGTAGGCATAATTGTTTCCATCAAAATACGGAGGAACAAATAGTGATTGACTGATTTAGGCAACATTTTGGGCCAAGACTCGAGGTTAGGTTATGATACCACCTGAAATAACGTAGTTTGACCCTAACAACACTTAGAGGGGGGTAAATAGGTGTTTATTCAAATTTTTAAGCAGCTAACTAATAATTGCGACAAGTCACAGTTAATATAATTTTGTCTAGATTCATTCAAATGCATTACTACTGTATGATGAACTATCGCAAAATAGTAAATTGCTTAAAATTAAAGAGCACAATAATTTGATGACGA
>NW_019249259.1:0-1346 GCF_002742605.1 Olea europaea var. sylvestris
CAAATTGATTAGGCCTAGTAAAAGCCCACACAGCAGCCCAGCCTTTATGGTTAGAAAACATAGCGAGATAAAAAGAGGAAAAGTCGGGATGGTGATAAATTATAAAAAGTTAAATGAAGTTACCAAATTTGATGGATATTACTTGCCAAATAAGGACACCCTTATTAAACAAGATAAAAAGATATTCTCAAAATTTAATTGTAAGTCAGGTTTTTGGCAAATCATGCTTACAGAAGAAAGTAAACCATTAACCGCATTTAGTACCCTCAATCTTTTAGGACAATACGAATGGAATGTAATGTCATTTGGGTTGAAAAATGCACCACAAATATTTCAAAGAAGAATGAATGAGGTAATTAAACCAATCACTCATTTTTGTATTGCATATGTAGATGATTTACTTATTCATTCAAATAACATTGAAGAACATATTGAACATCTTGAGAAATTTTGTTATATTATGAAGAAACACGGTATTACATTTTCTCAAAAGAAAGCTGAGATAGCTAAAATAGAAATAGAATTTTTAGGATTATTTATAAAAGAAGGATAATTGCAATTACAATCTCATATTGGGGAGAAACTCCAAGAATTTCCTGAAAAAATCAAAGATAAAAAACAATTACAAAACTTCCTTGGTATATTAAATTATGCTGAAGGATTCATTGAAAATTGTGTCAAACTAAAAAATTATTTTTTTCTAAAGTTAAGAAAAAATATAATGTGGTCTTGAGAAAAACAAGATTGTGAAAATATAAGAAAAGTGAAAGAAGAATTAAATGTATTGCCCAAACTTATAATTCTACAAGAAGAATATTTCTTTATTTTTGAAACTGATGCTTCAAACAATTACTGGGGAGCAATATTAAAGATGGAAAAGAATCATAATGAATATAAATGTGAAAAAAATTGTTCTTGTCCTGAGATATTTGCAGGTTACACATCAGAAATATTCAAAGAAATTAAAACAAGATATGAGACGAACAGGAAAGAATTCATTGCTGTAAAAAGGGGAGTTCAAAAATATGAAGATTATTTATTACCAAAAAAGTTCTTGATTAGAACTGATAATACTCAAGTTAAAGCTTTTTTGAAAAATAATGTCGATCCATCTATTGCCAATAGATATATTATCAGGATACAAATTTGGTTTTCATATTTTAAATTTGATATTGAATATATAAAAGGAAAAACTAACTTTCTTCCTGATTATCTCAACAGGGATGGAGCTAGAGCAACTAAGGACGAAAGTCCAAATACTTAAAATAAAAGTTTCCTATTTGGAAACACAAATTCAAAATATCCAAAATAGCATTCAAGGCAAAAATATAGCCATTGAGGTAGAA
>NW_019249260.1:0-1346 GCF_002742605.1 Olea europaea var. sylvestris
TCGTACGCCGACAATCCAAGCGTTCCAAATATGCAAGTGCTCATTCTTTCGAAAAATGGCCGAAATCCCTAGTACGTCATGACGAAGTGGTGAGTTCAATCCAAAACGGTCGCTACATTTCAAAAAAGTTCTTATGGTGCCAAAACGGACACCGTGTGCAAAAGTTACGCTCAATTCTTCGTACGCCGACAATCCAAGCGTTCCAAAAATGCAAGTACTCATTCTTTCGAAAAATGGCCGAAATCCTTCATACGTCACGACGAAGTGGTGAGTTCAATCCAAAACGGTCGCTACATTACCGAAAAGTTCTTATGGGCCCAAAACGGACACCGTGTGCAAAAGTTACGCTCAATTCTTCGTCCGCCGACTCTCCAAGCGTTCTAAATATCCAAGTGCTCATTCTTTTGAAAAATCACCAAAATCCCACATACATCACGATAAAGTTGTGAGTTCAATCCAAAGCGGTCGCTACATTTCAAAAACTACTTATGGGCCCAAAATGGATACCGTGTGCAAAAGTTACACTCAATTCTTCGTACGCCAACAATCCAAACGTTCCAAATATGCAAGTGCTCATTCTTTCGAAAAATGGCCGAAATCTCTCGTACATTATGATGAAGTGGTGAGTTCAATCCAAATCGATCGCTACATTTCCAAAAAGTTCTTATGGGCCCAAAACGGACACCGTGTGCAAAAGTCACGCTCAATTCTTCGTCCGCCGACTCTCCAAGCGTTCTAAATATCCAAGTGCTCATTCTTTCGAAAAATCACCAAAATCTCACGTACATCACGATGAATTTGTGAGTTCAATCAAAAATGGTCGCTATATTTCCAAAAAGTTCTTACGGGCAAAAAATGAACACCGTGTGCAGAATGTTAAGCTCAATTCTTCATACGCCGACAATCCAAGCGTTCCAAATATGCAAGTGCTCATTCTTTTGAAAAATGGCCGAAAATCGTCGTACGTCACGATGAAGTGGTGAGTTCAATCCAAAACGGTCGCTACATTTCCAAAAAGTTCTTATGGGTCCAAAACGGACACCGTGTGCAAAAGTTACGCTCAAATCTTCGTACGCCGACAATCCAAGCGTTCCAAAAATGCAAGTACTCATTCTTTCGAAAAATGGCCGAAATCCCTCATACGTCATGACGAAGTGGTGAATTCAATCCAAAACGGTCGGTACATTTCCAAAAAGTTCTTATGGGGCCAAAACGGACACCATGTGCAAAAGTTGAGCATAATTCTTCGTACGCCGACAATCGAAGCGTTCCAAATATGCAAGTGCTCATTCTTTTCAAAATTGGCCAAAATCCCTCATACGTCACGACGAAGTGGTGAGGTCAAT
>NW_019249261.1:0-1346 GCF_002742605.1 Olea europaea var. sylvestris
TTTTGGATCACATCACCCCCTCTCTCTTCAAAAGGATTCGTCCTTGAATCTGCACTTGCATCGAAAAGGGAAAGATTAGCAACGTTAAATGTAGTCGATACATTATACTCACCTGGCAAGTCCACTTTGTAGGCATTATCGTTGATCTTCTAGGTGATTTGGAAAGGACCATCTCCTCGCGGTTGCAATTTGGACTTTCGTTGCTTCGGAAAATGTTCATTCCTAAAATGTACCCATACCCAAACTTCGGGTTCAAATGTCACACGCTTACGCCCTTTGTTTGCCTTTGATGCGATGAGCTTGCTCTTATCTTCAATTTGTGTACGAACCTTCTCATGAAGTGTCTTCACTATCTCAGCTTTCCTCTTACCATCCATGCTACCTCATTCATTTACAGGCAAAGAAATAAATCCAATGGAGTTAGTGGATTAAATCCATGCACAATTTCAAACGATAAATAAAAAGTAGTCGAATGTACATCACGATTATAAGCAAACTCAATAAATGGCAAGCAATCTTCCCAATTTCTTAAGTTCTTATTAATCACTGTTCGAAACAATTTAGTCATGGTCCTATTTACTACTTCAGTTTAACCATCCACTTGTGGGTGACAAGTTGTAGAAAATAACAATTTAGTTCCTAACTTATTCCACAAAACACGCTAGAAATGACTCAAAAATTTAACATCTCGGTCCGACACAATACCCTTAGGGACTCCATGCAAACGTACTATCTCCTTAAAGAATAAATCAGCAATGTTAGTGGCATCATCGATTTTGTGACATGGTATGAAGTGTGCCATTTTACTAATCATACCATGTCACAAAACCTATCAACCACTATAAAGATAGAATCCCGACCTTTCTTTGTCCCAGGTAACCCCAACACAAAATCCATAGAAATATCCACCTAAGGTTCACTAGGCACAGATAAAGGTGTATACAAGCCATGGGGTAAAACTTTTGATTTAACCTGTTTACAAGTTATGTACTTCTCACAAATCTGTTCTACGTCAATACGCATTTTAGGCTAATAAAAGTGTTCCCCTAACATGTTTAAAGTCTTTTGAATCCTAAAATGACCCATTAGACCCTCACTGTGTGCTTCCCTTACCAATAATTCACGCATCGAACAATTTGGAATGCACAACCTATCTTCCCTAAACAAATATCCTTCATGTCTATAAAATTTATCAACAGCCATTTTAGTACATGAATTATAAATGTTTGAGAAATCAATGTCATTTTCATACATGCTCTTAATATGCTCAAAACCAAGTAATTTTGCACTTAAAGAGTTAAGAAGCACGTACCTTCGTGACAACGCATCTGCAACTACGTTTTCAT
>NW_019249262.1:0-1346 GCF_002742605.1 Olea europaea var. sylvestris
CCTGACAAATTAGTGCTATTCGTAGTCGTTCAATACGAAGGTCGTCCTACGTGGCATACATATGGCAGGTAGTTATTTGATACATAAGTAATAAGAAATTACCATATTTATGTATCAAATAATCACTTGTCATATGTATGCTACATAGAGCAACTATTGTAGTAAGCGACTACGAATGATATTATTCATTTATACAAGTTAGGGTACTTTTTGTTTTGTTGATGATAAAATCAGAAGAAAAAATGAAAATAGGTCAAAATTCACCATTTTGGTGGGTTGTGATATACTACCGAAATCACACTATACAATTTTTGGGTATTTTTAAATCATCTAAAATTGTTTCCCTAAAAAAACTAACGAGCAGAAGTTTTTCAACCCGTTATAAATGGTGTCATCCAAAAATGGTCAAAATCGATTAAAAAAAAAAATCCACTTCCTAGCAGACCCTTCTTTATGAGATATATGTATATCGTATCCTAAGAGCCTCTTGTCAATTGTGCATGAAGACATGTATTTATAGCCCTAAACTATCTCAAAATTCATCCACTAATTGCTTTCTACGTATAGTTGAATCAAATTAGGAATCAAAATTCGGCATGGCGAAGTGTACCATGCAATCGCATGGTTAAAACCATTATGATCGCACAATTCAACGTTCTTGCTTGCTGTTAATCATCTTGACCCTTGCAACCACACTATTGTGGCCTTGTGGTATCAAGGTAACAACTTTTTCCCTTTGTGCCAGTTGGTCACTAATTCTTTCTTTGGTACAATTTGTGTCCTTCCTTATTTGCATCACGGGTCCTCCATCTTGTAATATTTACACTTGGATCCTCATCATCTACAATCATCCATCATTGATCCATTGCAAGTTTTAAAATTTGAAATTGAGTTCCCAAACTTTTCAAATGTTGGATTTACCTCTCAAAACTTGTGAATCTCCTTCGAGTGCTCGACTAATGCTTCGTGTTATTAAATGCAATCCGGTTGGCCTCAAATTACTCCGAATCAAGTTCAGTTAATCTCCAAATCATCTTTCTTCATTCCAATTGTATCCAAGTCCAAGTTATTCATACAGTTAACATATTTAAATTATTAGGTAGATATCCATTCAAGTGAACAATAAATAACCAAGTTTATAAGCCCGAGTAAGTGTACATATCATCAAATATTAACATTAACAACACATTCACAACTAATAATCACTTATGATCCATACATTTAGTGTGACTCATTACCCCTCTTCATTGTAATCAAATTATAATTTTTCCAAACAAGCAAATAAATTGTTTGACTCTCATATTTTCTTATGTTAATCATAGCCAATTGTTAAAAAAAAAAAAAAA
>NW_019249263.1:0-12807 GCF_002742605.1 Olea europaea var. sylvestris
GAATTTTGTTAGTTGGCACGTTTCCCATCAAATTTTACTAAAATTTCACAAGGGTTTGGTTCATTGGCACGTTTCCAATAAAATTTGACTAAAAGTCACCGGAATTTAGTTCATTGGCGAGTTTCTTATAAAATTTGAAACAAAAAATATTACCAGAATTTTGTTCGTTCGTGCATTTCCAGTCAAATTTGACTAGAATTTCACACAACTTTGGTTCATTGGCACATCTCGAATCAAATTTGACTGAACTTTGACTAAATCTTTTCATTGGCGCGTTTCCATTCAAATTTGACTAAAATTTCACATGAGTTTTGTTCATTTGAGCGTTTTCAATCAAATTTGACTAAAATTTCTTTGAGTTTCATTCATTGGTTTGTATCAAATCAATTTTGACAAAAATTTCATCTGAATTTTGTTAGTTAGTGCGTTTCCCATCATATTTGACTAAAATTTCACATGGATTTGGGTCATTGGCACAATTCCAGTAAAATTGATCGAAATTTTACCGAAATATTTTTCATTGGCGTGTTTCTAATCAAATTTGACTAAAATTTCACCAGGGTTTTGTTCGTTAGTGCGTTTTCAATCAAATTTGACTAGAATTTCGTCTGAATTTTGTTCATTGGCGCATTTTCAATCATATTTGACTAAAAATTCACCTGAATTTGGTTCATGGCAGGTTTACAATCAGATTTGACAAAAATTTCACATGACTTGGGTTCACTGGCACATTTCGAATTAAATTTGACTACAATTTCATGTGAATTTTTTTATTGGCACGTTTTCAATCAAATTTAACTAAAATTTCACAAGGGTTTGGTTCATTGACGCGTTTCCAATCAAATTTGACTATAATTTCCCTGGAATTTAGTGCATTGGCGAGTTTCTAATCAAATTTCATTAAATTTCACCAAGATTTTGTTCGTTCGTGCATTTCCAATCAAATTTGATTAGAATTTCACCCGACTTTGGTTCATTTCCGCATTTTGAATCAAATTTGACTAAACTTTCATGCAAAATTTTTCGTTGGCGCATTTCCATTCAAATTTTACTAAACTTTCACATGAGTTTTGCTCATTAGAGTGTTTCCAATCAAATTTGACTAAAATTTCACTTGAGTTTCGTTCATTGGCTTGTATCCTATCAAATTTGACTAAAACTTCACATAGGTTTGGTTCACTGGCAAATTCCAATCAAATTGACTGAAATTTCACCGAAATTTTGTTCATTGTCATTTTTCCAATCAAATTTGACTAAAATTACAACAAGATTTTGTTCGTTAGTGTGTTTCTAATCAAATTTGACTAGAATTTCATCTGAATTTTGTTCATTGGCACGTTTTCAATAAGATTTGACTAAAATTTCACCTGAGTTTGGTTTATTGGCACGTTTACAACCAGATTTGACTAAAATTTCACATGACTTGGGTGCACTGCCACTTTTTGAATCAAATTTGGCTACAATTTCATGCGAATTTCTTTGTTGGCACGTTCCCAATCAAATTTGACTAAAATTTTACTAGAATTTAGTTCATTGGCGCGTTTCTAATCAAATTTGACTAAAATTTCACTAGGATTTTGTTTGTTCGTTCGTTTCCAATCAAATTTGACTAGAATTTCACACGAATTTGGTTCATTTGCACATTTCAAGTCAAACTCGACTAATATTTCATATGTATTTTGTTCATTGGTGCGTTTTCAATCAAATTTGACTAAAATTTCACTTGGGTTCGGTTCATTGGCGCGTTTCAACTAAATTTTGGATAAAATTTCACCTGGATTTAGTTCGTTGGCACGTTTCTAATCAAATTTGACTAAGATTTCAAAAGGTTTTTGGTCGTTAGAGCATTTCCAATCAAGTTTGACTAAAATTTCACATGAATTTTGTTCATTGCGCATTTCCAATCAAATTTGACAAACATAACACTTGAGTTTGGTTCATCTGCATTTCCAATCAAATTTGACTAAAATTTTTTGTGACTTTGGTTCGTTAGCAAATTCGGAATCAAATTCAACTAAAATTTCAAGTGAATTTTTTCGTTGTCATGTTTCCAATCAAATTTAACTAAAATTTCACTTGAGTTTTGTTCATTGGTGCATTTTCAATCAAATTTGACTAAAATTTCACCTGGATTTTGTTCATTGACATGTTTCTCATCAAATCTGACAAAAATTTCACTAGGATTTTGTTCGTTCGTGCGTTTCAAATTGAATTTGACTAAAATTTCTTCTGAATTTTGCTCATTGGCACGTTTTCAATCAAATTTGCCTAGAATTTCACACAACTTTGGTTCATTGGCACATTTCGAATCAAATTTAACTAAACTTTCAAATGAATTTTTTCGTTGGCACGTTTCCATTCAAATTTGACTAAAATTTCACTTAAGTTTGGTTCATTGGAGCGTTTCAAATCAAATTTGACTAAAATTAGACCTGAGTTCATTCATTGGCATGTATCAAATCAAATTGAACTAAAATTTCACCAGGATTTTATTTGTTCGTGCATTTCAAATCAAATTTTATTAAAATTTCATCTGAATTTTGTTCTTTGCCGCATTTCCAATCAAATTTGACTAAAATTTCACATGACTTTGGTTCATTGGCACATTTCAAATGAAATTTGACTAAAATTTCCTGTAAATTTTTTCGTTGGCGCGTTTCAAATCAAATTTGACTAAAATTTCACCTGGATTTTGTTCATTAACGTATATGAAATAAAATTTGGCTAAAATTTCATCTGAATTTTGTTCGTTGGGGAGTCTCGAATCAAATTTTACTAAATTTTTTTGTGGTTTAGTTCATTGGCGCGTTTCCAATAACATTTAACGAAAATTTCACCGGGATTCAGTTCAATGCCGTGTTTCTAATCAAATTTTACTAAAATTTAATCAGGATTTTGTTTGTTAGTGCATTTCAATCAAATTTGACTAAGATTTCAAATGGATTTTGTTCATGGCGCATTTTCAGTTAAATTTGACTAAAATTTCACACGACTTTAGTTCATTGGCTCATTTCGAATCAAATTTGACTAAACTTTCAATCAGATTTTTTCGTTGGCGCGTTTTAATTCAAATTTGTGAAAAATTTCACATGAGTTTTGTTCATTGGAGCGTTTCAAATCAAATTTGACTAAAATTTCGTCTAGATTCGTTCATGGGCTTGTATCAAATCAAATTTGACTAAAATTTCATCTGAATTTTGTTTGTTGACCCGTTTCCCATCAAATTTGACTAAAATTTCACATGGATTTGGTTCACTGACAAGATTCCAATCAAATTTGACTAAACTTTCACCGAAATTTTATTAATTAGCGTGATTCTAATTAAATTTCACGAGATCTTGTTTGTTAGTATGATTTCAATCGAATTTGACTAAAATTTGATTTAAATTTTGTTAATTGGCGTGTTTCCAATCAAATTTGACTAGAATTTCAAACAACTTTGGTTCATTGGCACATTTCGAATCAAATTTAACAAAACTCTCGAGGGGATTTTTTTGTTGGAGCGTTTCCATTCAAATTTGACTAAAATTTCTTCGCGATTTTGTTAGTTAGCATGTTTCTAATTAAATTTAACTAAAATTTCACCCAAATTTTGTTCATTGGTGAGTTTCCAATCGAATTTGACTAAAATTTCATCTGAATTTTCTTCATTGACGCGTTTCCAATCAAATTTGACTAGAATTTCACACGACTTTCGTTCATGGAACATTTTAAATCAAATTTGACAAAACTTTTGAGTGAATTTTTTCGTTGGCGCGTTTCCACTAAAATTTGACTAAAAGTTCACATGAGTTTTGTTCATTGGAGCATTTCCAATCAAAATTGACTAAAATTTCACTTGGGTTTCACTCATTGGTATGTATTAAATCAAATTTGACTAAACTTTCATTTGAATTCTATTAATTGGCACGTTTTCAATCGGATTTGACTAAAATCTCACCTAAGTTTACTTCATTGGCACGTTTACATTTAAATTTGACTAAAATTTCACATGAATTTGGTTCATTGGCACATTTCGAATCAAATTTGACTACAATTTCATGAGGGGTTTTTCGTTGGCACGTTTCCAATCAAATTTGACTAAAATTTCATAAGGGTTTGGTTCATTAGCGCATTTGCAATCAAATTCAACTAAAATTTCACATGGATTTAGTTCATTGGCACGTTTCTAATGAAATTTGCCTAAAATTTCACCAGGATTTTGTTTTTTCGTGCGTTTCCAATCAAATTTGACTAAAATTTCATTTGAATTTTGTTCATTGGCGCGTTTTCAATCAAATTTGATAAAAATTTCACTTGAGTTTAGTTCATTGGCGCGTTCGCAATCAGATTTGACTAAAATTTCACATGACTTTATTTCACTAGCACATTTCAAATCAAATTTGACTGCAATTTTCGATGGATTTTTTTGTTGGTACGTTTCCAATTAAATTTGACTAAAATTTCATAAGAGTTTGGTTCATTGGCACATATTCAACCAAATTTGGCTAAAATCGCATTTGAGTTTCGTTCATTGGCTTGTATCAAATCAAATCTGACTAAAATTTCATCTGAATTTTGTTAGTTTGCACGTTTATCATCAGATTTGACTAAAATTTCACATGGGTTTGATTCATTGGCGAGATTCCAATCAAATTTGACTGAAATTTCATCTATATTTGGTTCATTAGCGTGTTTCTAATTAAATTTGACTAAAATTTCATCAGAATTTTGTTCATTATTGCGTTTTCGTTCAAATTTGACGAAAATTTCATTTGAATTTTTTTATTGGAGCATTTTCATTCAAAGTTGAGTAAAATTTCACCCAAATTTGGTTTATTGGAGCGTTTACAATCAGATTTGACTAAAATTTCACGTGACTTTGGTTCACTGGGGAATTTCGAATTAAATTAGACTACAATTTCATGTAGGTTTTTTCATTGACACATTTTCAATCAAATTTGACTAAAATTTCTCAAGTGTTTGGTACATTGGCACGTTTCCAATCAAATTTAACTAAAATTTCACCAAAATTTTGTTCATTGGTGAGTTTCTAACCAAATTTGACTAAAATTTCACCAGGATTTTGCTCGTTACGTTTCGAATCAAACTCGAACAAATATTTCATATGCATTTTGTTCATTGGCGCGTTTTCCATCAAATTTGACTAAAATTTCACATGGATTTGGTTCATTGGCGCGTTTCCAATCAAATTTGATTAAAATTTCACCGGGATTTAGTTTACTGCCGCATTTTTAATCGAATCTGACTAAAATTTTGAAAGGATTTTGTGCGTTAGAGCATTTTCGGTCAAATTTGACTAAAATCTCAACTGGATTTTGTTCATTGGTACGTTTTCAATCAAATTTGACTAAAATTTCACCTAAGTTAGGTTCATTGGCGCGTTTCCAATCAAATTTGAATAAAATTTCCCGTGACTTTGGTTCATTTGCATATTTCGAATCAAATTCAACTAAAGTTTAAAACGGGTTTTTTCGTTGGCACGTTTCCAATCAAATTTGGCTAAAATTTCACATGAGTTTTGTTCATTAGTACATTTTCAATCAAATTTGGCTAAAATTTTACTTGGATTTTGTTAATTAGCGTGTTTCTAATCAAATTTGACATAAATTTCACCTGGATTTTGCCATTCATGCATTTCAAATCTAATTTGACTAAAATTTCTTCTGGATTCTTTTCATTGACGCGTTTCCAATCAAATTTGACTAAAATTTCAAACAACATTGGTTCATTGCCACATTTCAAATCAAATTTAACTAAACTTTCAAGCGAATTTTTTCATTGGCACGTTTACTTTCAAATTTTACTAAAATTTTACTTAAATTTGGTTCGTTGGAGTATTTCAAATCAAATTTGACAAAATTTTCACCAAGGTTTATTTCATTGTGTGTATCAAATCAAATTTGGCTAAAATTTCACCAGAATTTTGTTCGTTCGTGCATTTCTAATCAAATTTGACTAAAATTTCATCTAAATTTTGTTCTTTGGCTCGTTTCCAGTCAAGTTTGACTAAAATTTCACCTGACTTTGGTTCATTAGCACATTTCAAATCAAATTTGACCAATATTTTGCCTGGATTTCGTTCATTAACGCGTATAAAATAAAATTTGGCTAAAATTTCATCTGAATTTTGTTTGTTGGCGAGTCTCCAATAAATTTTACTAAAATTTCCCATGAGTTTGGTTCATTGGTCCGTTTCCAATAAAATTTAACTAGAGTTTCACCGGGATTCAGTTCATTGGCGTGTTTCTAATCAAATTTGACTAAAATTTCATCAGGATTTTGTTCGTTAGTGCGTTTCAAATCAAAATTGACTAAGATTTCAACTGCATTTTGTTCATTGGTGCATTTTCAGTCAAATTTGACTAAAATTTCACATGACTTTGGTTCATTGGCACATTACGAATCAAATTGGACTAAACTTTCAAGCAAGTTTTTTCGTTGGCACGTTTCCATTCAAATTTGACTAAAATTTCACATGAGTTTTGTTCATTGGAGCGTTTTCAATCAAATTTGACCAAAATTTTACCAGGATTTCATTAATTGGCGTGCATCAAATTAAATTTGACTCAAATTTCATTTGAATTTTGTTCATTGGTGCGTTTTCAATCAAATTTGACTAAAATTTCATCTATGTTCGATTCATTAGCGAGTTTACATTCACATTTGACCAAACGCTTAAGTTTGGTTCATTAGAGCGTTTCCAATCAAATTTGACTAAAATTTCACTTGGGTTCGTTCATAGGCTTGTATCAAGTTAAATTTCACTAAAATTTCATCTAAATTTTATTCATTGGCACGTTTCCCATCAAATTTGAGTAAATTTCACATGGGTTTGGTTCATTGGCATGATTCCAATCAAATTTGACTAAAATTTCACCGAAAATTTGTTAATTGGCATGTTTCTAATCAAATTTGCCTAAAATTTCACCAGAATTTTGTTCGTTAGTGCGTTTCTAATCGAATTTGACTAAAATTTCATCTGGATTTTGTTTATTAGAGCGTTTCCAATCAAATTTGACTAAAATTTCCCGTGACTTTAGTTCATTGGCACATTTTGAATTTCACTAAAATTGTTCCTTCATGTGTTTAAAACCAAATTTCACTAAAATTTCGTCGAAATTTTGTTCTTTGGCACGTTTCCAATAAAATTTGAGTGGAATTACACATGACTTTGGTTCATTGGCACATTTTGAATCAAATTTAACTAAACTTTGAAGCGGATTTTTACGTTGGCGCGTTTTAATTCAAATTTGGCTAAAATTCACGTGAGTTTTGTCCATTGGAGCGTTTCCAATCAAACTTGACTAAAATTTCAACTGAGTTTCATTCATTGGCTTGTATCAAATCAAATTCGACTAAAATTTCACGCTGATTTTTTCGTTGGCGCATTTCAAATCAGATTTGAATAAAATTTCGCCTGGATTTCATTCATTGACGTGTATCAAATAAAATTTAACTAAAATTTCATCTGAATTTTGTTCGTTGGCGAGTCTCCAATCAAATTTTATTAAAATTTTCTATGGGTTTGGTTCATTGGTGAGTTTTCATTAAAATTTAAATAAAATTTCACCAGGATTTAGTTCAGTGGAATGTTTCTAATCAAATTTGAGTAAAATTTCACCAGTTCGTTAGTACGTTCCACATCAAATTTGACGAAGATTTCATTTGGATTTTGTTCATTGGCGCTTTTTTAGTCAAATTTAACTAAAATTTCGCCTAAGTTTCGTTCACTAGCTCGTTTCCAATCAAATTTTACTAAAATTTTGCATGACTTTTGTTCATTGGCACATTTCGAATTAAATTTGACTAAACTTTCAAGTGGATTTTTTTGTTGGCACGTTTCCATTGAAATTGGACTAAAATTTCACATGAGTTTTGTTCATTGAAGCGTTTCCATTTAAAATTGACTAAAACTTCACCTGGGTTCGTTCATGGGCTTGTATCAAATCAAATTTGACTAAAACTCCTTCTAAATTTTGTTCATTGGTGCGTTTCCCATCAAATTTGACTAAAATTTCACATGTGTTTGGTTTCTTGGTGCGTTACCAATCAAATTTGACTAAAATTTCTTAGGGATTTTGCTAATTGGAATGTTTCTAATCAAATTTGACTAAAATTTCACCAGAATTTTGTTCATTAGTGCGTTTCCAAACGAATTTGACTAAAATTTCATCTCGATTATGTTCATTAGCACGTTTCCAATCAAATTTGACTAAAATTTCCCGTGAATTTGATTCATTGGCACATTTCAAATCAAATTTAATTAAAATTTCAAGTAGGTTTTATCGTTGGTACGTTTCCAATCAAATTTTACAAAAATTTCACGTGAGTTTTGTTCATTAGCGCATTTTCAATCAAATTTGACTAAAATTTCACCTAGGTTTTGTTTATTGGCGTGTCTCTAATCAAATTTGACTAAAATTTAACCAAGACTTAGTTTGTTCATGTGTTTCAAATCGAATTTGACTAAAATTTCTTCTGAATTCTGTTCTTTGGCGCGTTTCCAAAAAAATTTGACTAGAATTTCACCCGACTTTTGTTCATTGGCACATTTCAAATCAAAATTGACTAAACTTTTAAGTGGATTTTTTCGTTGGCACGTCTTAATTCAAATTTGACTAAAATTTCTCATGAGTTTTGTCCATTAGAGCGTTTTTAATCAAATTTGACTAAAATTTCGCCTGGGTTTCATTCATGGACTTGTATCAAATCAAAATTGTCCAAAATTTCATGCCGATATTTTCGTTGGCACATTTCAAATCAGATTTGACTAAAATTTTGCTTGGATTTCGTTCATTGACATGTATTAAATAAAATTTGACTAAAATTTCATCTGAATTTTGTTTGTTGGCGAGTCTCCAATCAATTTTACTAAAATTTTCCATGGATTTGGTTCATTGGTACATTTTCCATTAAAATTTAACTAAAATTTCACCAGAATTTGCTTCAGTGGCCTGTTTCTAATCAAATTTGACTAAAATTTCACCATGATTTTGTTCGTTAGTGCATTTCACGTCAAATTTGACTAAGACTTCATCTGGATTTACTTCATTGGCGCTTTTTCAGTCAAATTTCACTTGAATTTCGTTCACTAGCCCGTTTCCAATCAAATTTTACTAAAATTTCGCATAACTTTGGTTTATTGGCACATTTCGAATTAAATTTGACTAAACGTTCAAGTGGATTTTTTCGTTGGCACGTTTCCATTCAAATTGGACTAAAATTTCACATGAGTTTTGTTCATTAGAGCATTTCCAATTAAATTTGACTAAATTTCACCTGGGTCTGTTCATGGGCTCGTTTCAAATCAAATTTGATTAAAATTTCACATGGGTTTGGTTTCTAGGCGCGTCTCCAATTAAATTTGACGAAAATTTCACAGCGATTTTGCTAATTGGCATGCTTATAATCAAATTTGACTAAAATTTGACCAGGGTTTTGTTCGTTAGTGCGTTTCCAAATGAATTTGACTAAAATTTCATCTCGATTATGCTCATTAGCACATTTCCAATCAAATTTGACTAAAATTTCACACGACTTTGGTTCATTGGCACATTTCGAATCAAATTTGACTAAACTTTCAACCGAATTTTTTCGTTGGCGCGTTTCCATTCAAATTTCACTAAAATTTCACCAGGATTTTGTTAATTGGCATGTTTCTAATCAAATTTGATTAAAATTTCACCTGGATTTTGTTCGTTAGTGCTTTCCAATTGAATTTGACTAAAACTTCATCTGAATTTTGTTCATTAGCACGTTTCCAATCAAATTTAACTAGAATTTCATACGACTTTGGTTCATTGGCACATTTCAAATCAAATGTGACTAAATTTCAAGCCAGTTTTTTAGTTGGCGCGTTTTCATTCAAATTTAACTAAAATTTCATCGGGGTTTCATTAATTAGCGTGTTTCAAATCAACTTTGACTAAAATCTCACCAGGATTTTGTTTGTTAGTGTGTTTCCAACCAAATTTGATTTAAATTTCAACAGAATTTCGCTCATTGGTAAATTTCCAATCAAATTTGACTAGAATTTCACACGACTATGGTTCATTGGTACATTTCGAATCAAATTTGACTAAATTTCTAGCGAATTTTTTCGTTGGCGAGTTTTCATTCAAATTTGACTAAAATTTCACATGAGTTTTGTTCATTGGTGCGTTTCCAATCAAATTTGACTAAAATTTCACCTAGGTTCGTTCATTGGCTTGTATCAAATCAAATTTAACTCAAATTTCATCTTAATTTTGTTCATTGGCGCGTTTCCCATCAAATTCGACTAAAATTTCACATGAGTTTGGTTTAGTGGCGCGATTTCAATCAAATCTGACTAAAATTTCATTGGAATTTTGTTAATTAGCATTATTCTAATCAAATTTGACTAAAATTTCACCAGGATTTTGTCCGTTAGTGCGTTTCCAATCAAAAATGACTAAAATTTCTTCTGAATTTTGTTCATTAGCGGGTTTCCAATTGAATTTGACAAGAATTTCACACAACTTGGTTCATTGGGATATTTCGAATCAAATTTTACTAAATTTCAAGTGGATTTTTTCGTTAGCGCGTTTACATTCAAATTTGACCAAAATTTTACTTGGGTTTTGTTCATTGGAGCGTTTACAATCAAATTTGACTAAATTTTCACCTGGGTTCGTTCATGGGCTAGTATTAAATCAAATTTGACTAAAATTTCCTTTTGTTCATCAGTGCATTTCCAATCGAATTTGACTAAAATTTCATTTAAAATTTTGTTCATTGGCACGTTTCTAACCAAATTTGACTAGAATTTCACACGACTTTGGTTCATTGGCATATTTCTAATCAAATTTCACTAAATTTCAAGCATCTATTTTCGTTAGCACATTTTTATTCAAATTTGACTAAAATTTCACCATGATTTTGTTAATTCTCATGTTTTTAATCAATTTTGACTAAAATTTCACTGGAATTTTGTTCGTTAGTGCATTTCCAATCCAATTTGACTAAAATTTCACTGGAATTTTGTTCGTTAGTGCATTTCCAATCGAATCTGACTAAAATTTAATCTTAATTTTGTTCATTGGCGCGTTTCCAATCGAATTTGACTAGAATTTCATACAACTTTGGTTCATTGGCACATTTCAAATCAAATGTGACTAAATTTCAAGATAGTTTTTTCGTTGGCGCGTTTTCATTCAAATTTAACAAAAATTTCATCGGGATTTTGTTAATTAGCGTGTTTTGATTCAACTTTGACTAAAATTTCACCAAGATTTTGTTCGTTAGTGCATTTCCAATCCAATTTGACTAAAATTTCTTCTGAATTTTGTTCATTGCCACATTTCCAATCAAATTTGATTAGAATTTCACACAACTTTGGTTCATTGGCGCATTTCGAATCAAATGCAACTATCACACTAATTTTTTCGTTGGCGCATTTCCATTTAAATTGGACTAAAATTTCACATGAATTTTGTTCATTGGAGCGTTTTCAATTAAATTTGACTAAAATTTCACCTGGGTTCGTTCATGGGCTTGTATCAAATCAAAATTAACTAAAATTTCATCTAAATTTTATTCGTTGGCGCGTTACTGATCAAATTTGACTAAAATTTCACATGGATTTGGTTTCCTGGCGCGTTTCTAATTAAATTTGACTAAAATTTCATAGGGATTTTGCTAATTGACATGTTTCTAATCAAATTTGACTAAAACTTCACCAGGATTTTGTTCGTTAGTGCGTTTCCAATGGAAAATGACTAAAATTTCATCTGAATTTTGTTCATTGGCACGTTTTCAATCGAATTTGACAAGAATTTCACACGACTTTGGTTCACTGGCACATTTCGAATCAAAATTGACTAAATTTCAAGCGAATTTTTTCGTTGGCACGTTTGCATTCAAATTTGACCAAAATTTCACTTGGGATTTGTTCATTGGAGCGTTTCCAATCAAATTTGACTAAAATTTCACCCGGGTTCGTTCATGGGCTAGTATCAAATCAAATTAGACTAAGATTTCGTCTGAATTTTGTTCGTTAGTACATTTCCAATCGAATTTGACTAAAATTTCATCTGAATTTTGGTCATTGGCACGTTTCCAATCGAATTTGACAAGAATTTCACACGACTTTGGTTCACTAGCACATTTCGAATCAAATTTGACTAAATTTGAAGCGGATTTTTTCGTTGGCGCATTTACATTCAAATTTGACCAAAATTTCACTTGGGATTTGTTCATTGGAGCATTTCCAACCAAATTTGACTAAAATTTCAACCGGGTTCGTTCATGGGCTAGTATAAAAACAAATTAGACAAAAATTTCGTCTAAATTTTGTTCGTTAGTGCATTTCCAATCGAATTTGACTAAAATTTCATCTGAATTTTGTTTATTGGCACGCTTCTAATCAAATTTTTCTAGAATTTCACACGTCTTTGGTTCATTGACACATTTCGAATCAAATTTCACTAAATTTCAAGTATATTTTTTTGTTCGCTCATTTTTATTCAAATTTGACTAAAATTTCACCATGATTTTGTTAATTCACATCTTTCTAATCAAATTTGACAAAAATTCCACCGGAATTTTGTTCGTTAGTGCGTTTCCAATCGAATCTGGCTAAAATTTAATCTTAATTTTATTCATTGGTGGCTCGTTTCCAATCAATTTTGACTAGAATTTCACACGACTTCGGTTCAATAGCACATTTCGAATCAAATGTGACTGAATTTCAAGATATTTGTTTCGTTGGCGCGTTTTCATTGAAATTTAATTAAAATTTCACCGGGATTTTGTTAATTGGCATTTTTCTAATCAAATTTGACT
>NW_019249263.1:18706-29641 GCF_002742605.1 Olea europaea var. sylvestris
ATCACTACTTTTTAGCAAATGGACTCAGAATGCTATTCAGAGGCTTGGGAACGATACAAGGGTTTACTTCACCAGTGCCCACAGCACAGATTGCAGAAGTGGCTCCAAGTGCAATACTTTTACATTGGTTTGAACCTGATTAGCAGTGCTAACATAGACTCTGCGTGCGATGGTTCTATCACAAAAAGAACCACACACCAGGTCTACCAAATCATAGAGGATTTGGCATTTACCAGTGCACTTTGGCCTACTGAAAGAACAAGTGGAAAGTAAGCTGCTGGGGTATTCAAAGTTGATTCTTTAACAGTACTTTCAACACAATTGGCATCATTGGTACAGAAGGTAGACCAGATGAGTGTAGCCCAGACAGTGGGACCGAAGTGCAAACATTGTGGAGAGAACCACGAGAGTGTTGATTGTAACGTAGGATCTCCTTTTGCTCAGACCATAGAAGACGTGAACTACACTCAAAATTTTCAAAGGCAACAACACAATCCAAATCCTAACACATATTACCCAGGCTGGAGAAATCACCCACGTTTTCAATGGAGTAATAATCAGGGAGCTCACTTTGAGCCACAGCAAACCGCACTACTTGAATTCAGTAGAATGAGAAGAAGTCTTCGTTAGAAGATCTTGTGACTAAGTTAGCAGAAATGCCCACTGAACATATGCAGAGAACGGATAAGAGCTTGCAAGTTCAGGGTACTGCCATAAAAAATTTGGAGAATAAAATGGGACAAATAGCTAAGGCACTCTTAGAAAGACAACAAGAAGCATTGCCAAGTGACACTGAGATAAATCCTAAGTAGCAGGTAATGGTAGTAAAAGTTGTAGAGAATGAGGAGGTTGGGGCAATCACTACACGCAGTGGGATTCAACTTCCAGAAATCACAGTTGAAAGATGGGTAAAAGTAAATGAAAAAGTACCTTCGATAGATGAGAAGCAAGTGGATAAATCTGAACAGCCAGATAAAATAGTTCCATATCAAGAGTCAGAAAATCTGTAGGTTAAGGCAACCATTCCTGTCAAACCTTATGGACTTCCTGTCCCGTTTCCACAGAGATTACAAAAGAGGAAGTTGGAAGAACAATTTGCAAAGTTCTTGGATATCTTCAGGAAGCTCATGTCAATATCCCATTGATTAAATCTTTATCTCAAATACCAAACTTTGCAAAATTTTTGAAGGAGATCCTATCGAAAAAGAGAAGGCTTATAGATTTTGAGACCATCAAGTTAAATGAGGAGTGTAGTGCCATCATGCAGAACAAATTACCTCCTAAGCTACAAGATCCAGGGAGTCTCAAAATACCTTGCTCAATAGGAAATGATTCAAATTTTAATTGTTTATGCGACTCAGAAGCAAGCATAAACTTAATGCCTTTCTCTATATACAAGAAATTAGGGTTGGAAGAGCTAAAGGACATATCTATCTCCCTTCAATTAGCTGACAGATCAATCAAATACCCACGAGAAATGGTTGAGCACGTGCTCATTAAAGTAGGAAAATTTATATTCCCCATTGATTTTGTTGTCCTAGATATAGAGGAGCCATGGGATGTAGCGTTACTTATCTTGGGAAGATCCTTTCTATCAACAAGTCGAGCTGTCATGGACTTTGAAAGTGGCGAATTGACATTGAGAGTGGAAGACAAGCAAGAGAAGTTCAAGATCTACAACACTTTCGAGAATCCATTACAAGAAGAGGTCAGCAAAAAGGCTAAGGAAGAGTGCAAGTATATTGCTAAAAAGGTGTTACAAGGCTCGAGAGAGACGAAGCCTAAACATCTAGTGAGTGTTGGACGAGAAAAGAATGGAGGGTTTCAGGTTTGGAGGGCAAAACGAGGATGCAAGGCCAGAAATTGTAAGGAGTGCAAAAGCTCAAAACACCTATTTAAGCCACCGTAATCAATTCATCCATAGAGTCAAGCTAAAGACTATAAATTAAGCGCTGATTGGGAGGTAACCCAACTTATAACTCTTTTATTTATTTTGCTTTTTGCATCGCATAGCATATAGATTTATTTTGATTACTAGGTTGCATTAGAATTAGGTACGTTTTAATTTGTAGGGTATCGCCATCCTTAATACTCCCCTTAGGCCATTTAATTTATTGTTGGTATTTTGATTGTTTTGGCTAAGTAACACATGTTTCAGGTTATTTGAACTTTAATGTTTGATTTAAACTGCTATGTCAGGAACATGATGTCGTGAAACATTCAAACCAACATAGACCAAAGGAGAAATATGATGACAGAGATTGTCGAGCCGTCATCCATAGTGCCTCACATATTCAAAAGAAAACTTCGAGGAGTATTTTTTTCCTTTTCTTCCCCATTCCCTTATACTCTTACTTTTGCTTTATGACATTGAGGACAATGTCGGGTTCAAGTTTGGAGGTGAAAAAAAAAACATTGAGTTTTTTGGTTTTCATATGCTTGTGTGTTTTGGTGCGTTTGTTTAGTATTACTTAAAAAACAAAAAAAAAAACAACAAAATTTTTTTTTATTAGGTTGCGTGCTTGTGTGGGTTGGATAGCATGGATGGCAATGATAATCTAAATTGAGATTTAGTATTAATTTACGAACTGTGGATATATTGCATACTAGAATGATTGAAGTTTAACTTTGCAAAACTTGATATTATACGCGCACTAGAATTGAGTTTGACATTATGATGAAATGAGTTGTTTCATGCTCTTGATAGGTAGATTTAGTTGGACATAGATGCTTTACCCAAACTATACTAAACGAATTATCATTAGACGAAATTTAGCCCAGTTTGGGATGATTTTACTATTGTAAGAAAATACGGATGTTGCTAGGGATTCCTTGTGTGAAAAAAAATTGTGTGGATTGTCTGAGATGAACATGATAAAATTGGGTGAAAGTCTTGAGTTTGAGGTCAGTTTTCTTGAATAGGTGTATGACAAGGGGCATTGCACTAATCAAGACATATATTTTAGAATTTAAAACTTCTCTTTGAAGCCTTAATGACTCGAGCAATTAAGCCTGCAAGGGTATCTTAAAACCTAATCTGCTAAAATCATCTGACTTGGGAGTCATCGGCCTAAAGCTCGCTACAGGGGTCATTTAGAAAGCAATCAGAGATGAAATTGCCATTGAAAAATAATAATAATTGCTCTCTTCGAAGCCTTTATAACTCAGGTTATTAAATCCGTAAGGGTGTTTAAAAACCTGGTACCCTAAAGTCGTCTAACTTGGGAGTTATCGACCTAAAGCTTGCTACACGTGTCATCTAGAAAGTTTAAGGGAGAGTGCAAAAAAAAAATCATAAATTGCATTAAATGCTTTGTTAAGTCCAAACACTTGTTCGAGGAAATTTGACTTTCGATGAAGGATAATTAGCCTAGTTGAGTCTTGTAGTCGAAGCAATCAAATAATTGGAGAATCCTTATTCATTGATGTGTTGACTTGCAATTAGTGACATCCACCTAAATTGGAGAGGGTGAGGATAATGATGAAAAACTCAATCTTAGATCACACGCTGGGGAAAGAGTGAAAAAAATAAGTTTGGGGGTATGTGAATCTTACGAGAGATGAAAGGATAAATTTGACCATAGAGGGTCTGAAATTGGAACAACTTATGAAGTCATTAATTTCTACCTAGTTCTTCAAACACACACACGTCGATTTTGTATTAAAAAATGGATATTGGTTTGGTGTTGTGACTTTGAAGCAATTTGTAAATTTAATACGGTGATCTCCATTCTCGATGTAAAAAGCTAGATTATCCAACCAAAATATTTTACATGTTTGTATGTTTGTTAAGTTATGATTTTGTTTGAGGACAAACAAATGTCTAAGTTTGGGGGTGTTTGATAAGTGTATTTTATACACTTATGTAGACCTAAAAATATAGACGTTTAATAGTTCTTTAAAGTAATTATAGCCTAATTTGTTGTATATTTCATTTATTAGGTAAAACTCGATGGTTGGAAGTTAAACCGAAAGAAAGAAGTGAAAAACGGCGAAAAATAGCGAAGTACAAAGTTGAGGACCGAATTGCAAATATCCAATGGTTGAATTGGACTATAAGAGAAATTTTAAAGATTGATGGGAGTCAATTGGATGCAATTAGAAGTCAAAAAGGAATGAAATATCATCAAAATATTACCATAAATCGACTTCCAATTACATGATATATTTTTTAGATTTTTAGTCAAGGATTGCGACCAATGTTTGGCATAGTAAAAATCGGAATTGGAAAATATCTATTTCTAGGAAGATTGTATCCCTTTTAGTTATCTTTCCAACACATTTTGAATCAACTCTATCGGATATCGGGAGACAAAGTTATGATCAAAATACTGAATGATGTGCAGAGACAAAAAATCCGCGCCAGAGTGTAACTTTCCTTATTCGATTGGAACTCTTTTGGAAACCAATGTGAACGTGATTTTTCACCAATTTTTGACCACTACAGATACCCAACGGGAGAATACACAAAGGGGGCTCTCATACTTTTCTCTTATACATAATATACTCCAATATTCATCGATTATCATCATCAAAGGAGGAGAATTCATTGTTTTTGTGAGAGAATTGAAGGGGACTTGCAAGAATTCAATCAAGTGAAGATTCAAACTTGGTACTGGACAAAGAAGAGAGAGCGCAGGTGGAGATTTATTAAGAAACCATTGAAGAGATTCAAGATTTCAAGATTTGTCTTCATCTTCTTAATTTATCAAAAATTCGGGTTAAGTCGTTCCACTTATATATGATTTCTTGTAATTTAAATATGTTAGGCTAATTTTTCATTTTTGCTAGGATGTGATGAACCCTTGTTATGAATTTTTAATTTGACTAACTTAATTGACGTTAATTTGTTTAATTGTTTGGATGTTTATTATCGTTTTCATGCTTTTCAATTAATTGGCCACTAGTTGAATTGTTTGTGGATTTTGTTGTTATCTGTTCATGAAATAATTCTTTCGATTTAAAACTACCGCAAGTGTACGGATCGTAACAAGTAATAAAGTGAATTTTTAAAAGTCCTAATATCGTTCCACAGAGATTGAGTAGTTCAATTCTATATAATCTAGCCTTAATCGAATCTAATTGAGTGAAAATATGATCCAAATGCAAAAAGCCCTAATTTCAATTAAAACCCCTGATTTCAATTAAAACCCCTAATTTCTCCATTAGAAACCCTAATCTCGAAATTTCTCTAATTAAACGACTCAAACACTCAAATAAATGAAATTATGCAAATTCAAAAGCTAATTTATGGAAATGAATCAAAATAAAGTCACTAGGATCACGAATCCCTAATTGAAGCTATAAAAACCCTAATTTCATAAAATCAATGACCCGATGGAAATTTACCAATTCAATGTTCCTGAATCTATCCAACATATTCTCTCGATAGATATTGACCTATTCTTGCACACCACCAGCCTAAATCTCTATGGATGATGTAAATATACAAGAATGCATGTGGTTTTGTGAACAATTAGAGAATTGCATAAAGCATAGGGGTATATCTCTATCCCCTATCAGACCCTATGTTGATTACCTATTTCACTTCTCTCGAATGTAAGAAATAAGTCATCAATACTCACACAATCATTGGCCACTAATTGCGGAAGAAAATCAATGCATATAAACCAATCAAATTATTCAAACGAGTCTTTATATTAAATTCATGAAATATGGAATTAAAATAACAAACAATGGTTCATCGATCACCTAGTGAATTGAAAACCTAGCCTAGAATAATCATAATTACAGAATAAAAAATGAACTTAATAAATTGATAGAATAGCACCCGTATGAAAATTTCTTAAAATCTTGAATAAAGCCTTGAAAACCCGTTTGAATTCTTGTGGAATCGGCTTCAAGATCGTGTTTCTTGCCTCCAAAAGTTGTAATTTCTTCTCCCTGGACGTTCTACCCTATTTCTGATGAATTTTGGCTTTTATATCATGTCCTCACGGAGCCCCGAAAGAGTTTCAATTAAAAACTTAAGTTCAGAATTTTTTTTGGTCTTTATAACCATGCGGCCGCATGGTGTTAAACCATGCGACCGCATGGTTCAAGTCAAATGGCTCTATGAAATCCCTACATCCTTCTGTGTGGCCGCATGGTTGTAACTTTCAACCTTGCTGTTTTTGTCCCTGAACTTCGTTTTCTCTTTTCTTGATCTCTTTTCTTTCTTTCCTTTGTTTCATCATAAATATTGACTTCTAGTTGATGTTTGGGTCAATCAATTCCTTGATCACTTGCTTGGCTCATCTTTTGATTATTTGCAATTTAGTCCTTCATCTTTCACTTTTCTTCAATTCGGTCCAACATTACTTCTTTCTTCCTCCGATCATCTTGTATCGTCCTCAATCTCATACTTGATATATTTTCATTCTCGTTCTGCACTTTAGCTCAACTTTTAATATTTTCACCTTTGGTCCTCAAACTATCGCTTTGTTCCGTTTTGGTCCTTTTTCGGCTCTTTTCTTCTGAGTTCCATCTTTTCCATAGAAACACCTACATTGCATGAATTTAACGAGATTAAGTCACAATTCAACTACTTTGTCCATGTTTAAGTCATGTTTGTGAGCTAAATAAGTGTGTAAAAACACACTTATCAAATCCCCCAAACTTAAACTATTGTTTGTCCTCAAACAATGTAGTGACTTAATGCTAAACAAACATGGCTTACTAGCTTGCCGTGTCTCAGGATTGGAACTTAGTAATAATAATAGAAACAATATCAAAAGTGCGAGAATTGAATTAACCTTTACTCATCAAATGCAATACTCAACGTGTGTGTGTGTGAACTCATGCCAACATATCAAGCTTATGATTAGTTTATTCCCGACCCATAGTGGTCAAATTTATCCTTACATCACTTGAAAGATACACAACCCCCAAATGTATTCTTTTCACACAATTACTCCGGGGTGTATTCTAAGGTTAGGAGTTTAAACAATTTTAACCCTTACCCCTCTTAGTTTGGATAGATTTTACCATTACAAGTTCACATATCAACAAGTAGAGACTCTCCTTATTTTGATTGCTTCAACCTTTAGGATTAAACTAAGCTACTTGCCTCGCATCAAGGTTATAGTTCTATCAACCAAATGTCCAACAAGGGTTTTTTTTTGTGTCATCTTCTCTCTTGCTTTCTATAGAACCCATGTAACGAGCTTTAGGCGATGACTCCCAAACCAGTTGGCTTTAGGACACCAAGTTTTAAACCCTTGCAGTCTTATTCAATCGAGTTATAAAGGCTCGATAAGATGACTTTTTATCAATTTCTCTCTTTTCTTGCTTTCTATATGACCCATATAACGAGCTTTAGGCCGATGACTCCCAAACCAGTTGGCATTAGGGCATCAGGTTTTAAACCCTTACAGACTTACTTGCTCGAGTCATAAAGGCTTTTGAGAGAAGTGATGATTTTCCAATTTTTACTTTATGCCCCTTCTTTGTTTTTCTAGACATTTGACTTCCAAAACCATCCTCACTTAAAGCTTTCACCTATTTCTCACCTTCCGGGTTTAAACAATCCACACAGTATAATTTCATGCACGGAACCCCCACTTATCTCCATGTTTCTCTACAATGGCTCAACCATCTCCAAACTATCTTAAAGTGGTATTACTGGTTAATGTTATAGAGGGTTATTCTAGGTTTCTCCTAATTTATTCTAAAATTCCAATCAATAACTTAACACGTGAAGCATGAGTGGCGTGCAAAAGAATGTCAAGCAATGCATCAACAAGTATTAGCAAATTAAATCCTGCACTAAATCCACAGTTTCTAGTTTACACATGTCCAATAATCACATCATAGCCGGCAAGGCTACCAAACCCACACGAGCATGCAAAAGTTCATCAAGACTCACTCATCAAGCATGTATCATGCAAAAACTTGTCAAAATTAGCGATGGATTGTGAATATGCAAAATAATTACATGTCGAATATTTGTTTGAAATTATGCTACCATCCCCCAAACTTATACAATACATTGTCCTCAATGTAAAATGTAAAGTTAAAATGGCAGAATTTTAAAACATGGACACAACTTGGCAATAAGAGATTAACAAAACTCCCCTGATCAATTCGGTGGCTGTGGTGTGAAGTTGGGACCCGCAGCATCATCTTCAGGAGGAGATGGGAGGCGAGATAGGAGTTGTCTCAACAACTCGAACTACTGTGCTTGCTCGGCCTGAATGGCTTGAAGACTACTTTCCATACTTCCCAAACGATCCCAAGTTTCGTTCACACGCCACTGTATTCCATCCATTCTCCCAACGTACATGTTGAACCTACCATTCATAGTCTCTACTTCTCTTCTTGTAGCTGTAGCTTCATTCATAGCGCCTTTTGTATAGTCTCGGGAGGAGTAGAGGTCTCTCTGCACTTTTTCAATAGTGGTGGTCATCATCTCGAACCTCTGCTGGAGATTTTGTATATCCCTGCTAGTTCCAGTGGCAGTGGCAAATATGTGGTGAAGTAGCTACGAATCCATTTCAGCTGGTTGTGGCGGGGCTTGTGGCAGGTGTATATCTTCAGCTATTTGTCCTTCTTCCTGCACATTATGTCTTTGCTGCTCAAGTCGGTCTTGTTCTCTCTTCCTTACCCTAGCTCATTCTTGAGCTTCAAATGTTGTGAGCTTTATTAGTGGGCTTAATTTCTCAGGCATCTCCCCTACCTCAACTGTAACACCGACGGCGAGACATATCCTGCTAATTAGACTAGGGAAGATCATCGAAGATCGCCTATCTCCCCAGGTCCCCAAATTCTATATCTGGTCATAGATAAGAGTAGCTAAATCAACTTTGCATCCCCAGACTAAATGATATATGAACCCAGTAGTTTGATCTGTGAAAGTTGTCTGATGCGATGTGGGTTCGATATTATGGTACATGACGACCCAGAGGATGGCTATGGAGGGAGTAAGCTCAATTTGATGCCACTCTACAGTGGGTAGGGGTCAAGCATCTTCTCTGCCCAAGAGAACCTCCGCCACGTCATTCCAATTGAATTGAGTGGGAATCAGCATTTTCTCTGCCCAAGAGAACCTCCGCCACTTCATTCCAATTGAATTGAGTGGGAATCAGGACCACATTGTCCAAATTAAGATTGTCGAAGTCATGAATGACGGTTGGGGAGAACATTATCCACTTACCTCGCACCACGTCTGGTGTAAGTGTTCAAAATCCGGAGTCTCAATTTCACTATTGAAGTTTGCATAAAATTCGCAGACTATACTTTCATAAACAGGGTGTGGCTTTTCTACAATCTTATCCCATCCACAGATTTGTATCAGATTTGTCAACTCAAAACCACGGAAGTCCTCTAACCGGACCTGTCTCTCTGGTATCATACCTCAATGGCGTATTATGTTCTCATATCGAGCTAATGTTTCTGCATCTCGAAATCTTCGTACACCTCCTATTAGCTCTCTAGTGCGAGCTATACCGGAGGAGGAACCAACTTTTTTCTTTTCCCTTTGATGTTCTCTTCGGCGGCATCTTACAAAAGTAAGGAACAAAGTGTATCAAGTTCTTGAAATAAGAAAACGATAAAAAATATCATTGACATGCAAGAATCCCCCAAACTTTCTTCAAAATGTATGCAATATTCAACGTATGGAAGTCAATGTAACATCAATATTGTATTAATGAGAAAAAATCAAAACTATAGCTCTAACATGCACTTTTTGAAAATTCGACCCATGACTAAGTGACCATCTTCAGCCCCGAGCATCATCGAGAAATATTAAAATTTCCTCGGACAAGGTCCAGAAATATGGAAGTACTCATTGTGTTCTAGCATATATCCAAATTTCACTAGAATCAGAGGTCGTTTGGTTAGGAAAATACATGGACGAAGTTAGTGACGTGAGTTGACATGGCTTAGCAATTAAGTGTTTATGTGCACAAATATGTGAGGCGAATGTGGTCTAATGAAATTCCATGAGATTTTTCGTCTATTACGCCTCACAATAACAATGTAAATCATCACACAAATGAAAAGTCCAAAATTTCAAATCTTATGTCTCATTGACGTTTAATCAAACACGTTGTGTGCATTGGGAATTCCTAACACTTTGTTATTGATTTACACTTAGAGCTAAACCACAAATCACAACTCAATCACATTTCAACAATCAACCAATTCAAAAAATTCATAAAATCAAAGAAATACTTCAATCTTTGCATAGAAAGTTAAATTTCTTACCTTGAGAGTTTTTGCGAGATGAAAGTGGAGAGTTATGCTTCAATATTCTTGATATCAATGCCAATGAAGAGAAAAATGTGGTGCTAGGGTGAAGATTTGATGTGTGGGTGATTGATTGTGTGTGAAGGTGGATTGGGGGGGAGGGGAAATGATAGTTTCGTGTGCAAGTGGGTTTGGGGAAAATGGGGTGGGATTTGCAAGTGACGGGTTTAAAACCCGTCACTTATACACCATGCGGCCACATGATGTTACACCATGTGACCACATGTATAGTTGAGGTCCTCCAATTCTGTTTTGGTAAGGGTCCATGCGACCACATGGACAAAGCCAATTTTATTTTTTTTTGAACTAAAGCAAACTTACAATTATAACCCCAAACACACCTTGAAATTTAAAAATCCCTGAAATTGGTTTTCAATTTCAAAATTGACTCGACTCGCCATATTTCGAAAAATAATTTTTTTTTTTACTTGAAAGGGAATATGCTTATCGAAATCTTGGCACCAAAACCAATTCTTTACAAAAGTTTTTGAAAAGCATCTCAAAAAATAAAATAAAACGAACGACTTTGAACCACGAAATGCATTACTTCACACTCAAACACCCAAAACACTTTATTTAGCCCCGACTCATGAAACTATAAGCGTGTAGTGCCTAGACTATCACGCATGAATGATCGATGACCTAGTAAAACATACGAAATTTAAACAAATTCCTAAACTAATG
>NW_019249263.1:31201-33687 GCF_002742605.1 Olea europaea var. sylvestris
GTCGTTCAAAGTTCTACTTGCATAGTATATGACATGAAAAATTTTATTCTTTCTTTGTCCCAATACTGCACCAACTGCATGATCACTCGCATCACACATTAATTCAAAGGGCAAATCCCAATCAGGTGACACAATCACAGGCGCTGTTGTTAGTTTTTGCTTCAAAGTATTGAATGCTATCAAACATTCCTCATTAAACTCAAAAGATACCTCTTTCATTAGCAAGTTGCAAAGGGGCTTGGTAATTTTCGAGAAGTCCTTTATAAACCTCCTGTAAAACACTACATGCCCAAGGAAGCTTCGAACTCCTTTTACTGATGTAGGTGGTGGTAGTTTCTCAATAACCTAAATTTTCGCCTTATCCACCTCTATCCCCTTTGCCGATACTCTATGTCCCAAGACCATTCCCTCTTGAACCATGAAATGACATTTCTCCCAGTTCAATACTAAGTTCGTTTCTCTGCATCTTTGCAAAACCAAGTTTAAGTGATCCAAACACTCATCAAATGAGGTCCCAAAGATCGAGAAGTCATCCATAAAGATTTTAATGAATTTCTCCACCATATCTGAGAAAATTGCCATCATGCATTGCTGAAATGTGGTAGGAGTGTTGCAAAGTCCAAATGGCATTCTTCGGTATGCAAAGGTACCATAGGGGCATGTGAAGGTGGTCTTCTCCTGATCATCCGGTGCCACTGGTATCTGATTATAACCCGAATACCCATCCAGAAAATGGTAGTGGGAATGGCCTGCCAATCTCTCCAACATCTGATCTATAAACGGAAGAGGGAAGTGATCTTTCCTTGTAGCGGTATTTAGTTTGCGATAATCAATACAAACTCTCCACCCAGTTACCGTCCTTGTCGAAATCAACTCATTCTTTTCATTCTGAACCACTATAATTCCTCCTTTCTTGGGCACAACTTGCACTGGACTAGTCCATTTACTATCTGCTATCATGTAGATTATTCCAGCATCCAGAAGTTTGATCACCTCAGCTCTTACACCTCCTTCATGTTTGGGTTTAGCCTCCTTTGACTTTCAACTGTTGGTCAAAAATTCTCCTCTATGNTTATCTAAATACAAAGCTGAATCCTGAATGGGAATTGAAATCTGTTAAATTTCGCTGTGCATGTTTAAATCAATTCCCAACAGATGACACGCTTTCCCAAAAACCAGGCGGTATGGAGACATTCCTATTGGTGTCTTAAACACTGTTTAGTAAGCCCACAATGCATCGTCCAACTTCTTAGACCAATCTTTTCGGGATGAGTTCACTGTAACTTCCAGTATTCTCTTTAACTGCTTGTTTAAAACTTCAACTTGCCCATTGGTTTTTGGATGGTATGGAGTTGCTACTTTATGTTTCACCCCATATTTGTTCAACGGCTGCTCTAATTGACGATTTATGAAGTGTTTGCCTCCATCACTTATTATCGCCCTTGGTGTACCATATCTTGTAAATATGTACTTCTTCAAGAACTCTATTACCACTTTTGCATCGTTGGTAGGCAATGCAACAGCTTCCACCCACTTAGAGACATAGTCAACAGCCACTAAGATATATTGATTTGAGTATGATGGGGGAAAAGGTCCCATGAAGTCTATTCCCCATACATCAAATATTTCAACCTCCAAGATGTAGTTTAGTGGCATCTCATTTCTTCTTGAGATATTTCTGTTTCGTTGGCATCTATCGCATCTCTTCACATACTCGAATGTGTCTCTAAATAAAGTAGGCCAATAGAAGCCCGACTGTAGTATCTTTGCAGCAGTCTTTGAAGCTCCAAAATGCCCAACATATGCAGAAGAGTGACAATGTTCTAGAATCTCCAGTACTTCATCTTCAGGAATGCATCTTCTGATTATCTGATCTACGCCTCTTCTGTAGAGAATGGGATCCTCCCAAGAGTAATACTTCAGCTCTGCAAAGAACTTCTTTCTTTGATGGCTAGAATACTCTGGTGGAGAGATGGACTTAGCAAGGTAGTTGACAATATCAACGTACCATGGGACTATTTCTACTCCAAAAATTTGCTCATCTGGAAAGATTTCATTGATGTCAACTGACATCTCAGGTTCATCCCGTTCCAATCTTGATAGGTGGTCGGCTACCACATTTTCACTACCCTTCTTATCCTTGATCTCAATATCGAACTCTTGCAACAACAATATCCAGCGGATCAATCTCGGCTTAGCATCCTTCTTTGTCATAAGGTACTTTAGAGCGGCATGATCTATGTAGACGATGACTTTAGACCCAACAAGATACGATCTGAACTTGTCAAATGCATAAACCACAGCTAGCAATTCCTTCTCGGTTGTCGCATAGTTGATTTGGGCTTCGTTCAAAGTTCTACTTGCATAGTATATCACATGAAAGATTTTATTCTTGCTTTGTCACAATACCTCACCAACTGCATGATCACTCGCATCGCACATTAGCTCAAAGGGCAAATCCCAATCAGGTGACACAATCAGAGGCG
>NW_019249263.1:40848-46647 GCF_002742605.1 Olea europaea var. sylvestris
TTTATTCAAATTTGAGTAAAATTTCACCTGGGTTTGTTCATGGGCTTGTATCAAATTAAATTTGACTAAAATTTCATCTGAATTTTGTTCGTTGGCATGTTTCCCATCATATTTGAATAAAATTTCACATGAATTTGGTTCATTAGCGCGATTTCAATCAAATTTGACGAAAATTTCACTGGGATTTTGTTAATTAGCGTTTTTCTAATCAAATTTGATTGAAATTTCACCAGGGTTTTATTCGTTAGTGTGTTTGCAATCGAATTTGACTAAAATTTCATCTGAATTTTGTTCGTTGGCATGTTTCCCATCAAATTTGAATAAAATTTCACATGAATTTGGTTCGTTGGCGCGATTTTAATCAAATTTGACGAAAATTTCACTAGAATTTTGTTAATTAGCGTGTTTCTAATCAAATTTGATTGAAATCTCACCAGGATTTTGTTCGTTAGTGCGTTTGCAATCGAATTTGACTAAAATTTCATCTGAATTTTGTTCATTGGCTCATTTCCAATCGAATTTGACTAGAATTTTACACGACTTTGGTTCATTGCCACTTTTCGAATCAAATGTGACTAAATTTCAAGCTAATTTTTTCGTTGCCACTTTTTCATTAAAATTTCACCAAAATATCACCGGGATTTTAGCGTGTTTCTAATCAAATTTGACTAAAATTTCACCAGAATTTTGTTGTTTAGTGTGTTTCCAATCGAATTTGACTGAAATTTCAGCTGAATTTTCTTCATTGGCGCATTTCCAATCAAATTTAATTAGAAATTTCACTCGACTTTAGTTCATTGGCACATTTCGAATCAAATATGACAAAATTTCAAGCTAATTTTTTCGTTTGCGCGTTTTCATTCGTACTTAACTAAAATTTCATCGGGATTTTGTTAATTAGCATGTTTCTAATCAAATTTGACTAAAATTTCACCAGAATTTTGTTCGTAGTGCGTTTCCAAAAGAATTTCACTAAAATTTCAACTGAATGTTATTCATTGGCACGTTTCCAATCAAATTTGACAAAAATTTTCCAATCGAATTTGACAAAAATTTTCTAATCAAATTTAACTAGAATTTCACCAGGATTTTGTTCGTTAGTACGTTTTCAATCGAATTTGACTAAAATTTCGTCTGAATTTTGTTCATTACCACGTTTCCAATCAAATTTGACTAGAATTTCACACAACTTTGGTTCATTGGCGCATTTCGAATCAAATGCGACTAAATTTCAAGCTAACTTTTTCGTTGACATGTTTTCATTCAAATTTAACTAAAATTTCACCGGGATTTTTTTAATTAGCGTGTTTCTAATCAAATTTGACTAAAATTTTAATAGGATTTTGTTGGTAGTGCGTTTCCAATCGAATTTGACTAAAATTTCAACTGAATTTTGTTCATTGGCGCGTTGTCAATCAAATTTGACTAGAATTTCACTCGACTTTGGTTCATTGGCACATTTTGAATCAAATTTGACAAAATTTAAAGCGAATTTTTTCATTGGCGCGTTTCCATTCACATTTGGCTAAAATTTCACATAAGTTTTGTTCATTGGTATGTTTCCAATCAAATTTGACTAAAATTTCACCTCGGTTCGTTCATGGGCTTGTATCAAATCAAATTTGACTAAAATATCATTTCTATTTTGTTCGTTGGCATGTTTCCCATCAAATTTGAATAAAATTTCACATGGATTAGGTTCATTGGGGCGATTTTAATCAAATTTGACTAAAATTTCACTGGGATTTTGTTACTTAGCGTGTTTCTAATCAAATTTGATTGAAATTTCACCAGAATTTTATTGGTTAGTGCGTTTGCAATCGAATTTGACTAAAATTTCATCAGTATTTTGTTTATTGGCGCGTTTCCAATCAAATTTGATAGGAATTTCACACGCCTTTGGTTCATTCACACATTTCGAATCAAAATGTGACTAAAAGCTAATTTTTTCGTTGGCGCATTTTCATTAAAATTTCCCTAAAATATCACTGCGATTTTTGTGCGTTTCCTATCGAATTTGACTAAAATTTTACCAGAATTTTGATCTGTAGTGCATTTCCAATCAAATTTGACTAAAATTTCATCTGAATTTTGTTCGTTGGCACGTTTCCAATCAAATTTGACTAGAATTTCACACGACTTTGGTTAATTGGCACATTTCGAATCAAATGTGACTAAATTTCAAGCTAATTTTTTTGTTGGAGCGTTTTCATTCAAATTTGAGTAAAATTTCACCTGGGTTCGTTCATGGGCTTGTATCAAATCAAATTTGACTAAAATTTCATCTAAATTTTGTTCATTGGCATGTTTCCCATCAAATTTGAATAAAATTTCACACGAATTTGGTTCATTGGCGCAATTTCAATCAAATTTGACGAAAATTTCACTGGGATTTTGTTAATTAGCGTGTTTCTAATCAAAATTGATTGAAATTTCACCAGGATTTTATTCGTTAGTGCGTTTGCAATTGAATTTGACTAAAATTTCATCTAAATTTTGTTCATTGACTCATTTCCAATCGAATTTGACTAGAATTTTACACAACTTTGGTTCATTGGCACATTTCGAATCAAATGTGACTAAATTTCAGGCTAATTTTTTCGTTGGCGCTTTTTCATTAAAATTTAACTAAAATATCACCGGGATTTTGGCGTGTTTCTAATCAAATTTGACTAAAATTTCACCAGAATTTTGTTGTTTAGTGCGTTTCCAATCGAATTTGACTGAAATTTCAGCTGAATTTTCTTCATTGGCGCGTTTCCAATCAAATTTAATTACAATTTCACTCGACTTTGGTTCATTGGCACATTTCGAATCAAATATGACAAAATCTCAAGCTTATTTTTTCGTTGGCGCGTTTTCATTTAAATTTAACAAAAATTTCACAAGGATTTTGTTAATTAGCATGTTTCTAATCAAATTTGACTAAAATTTCACCCGAATTTTGTTTGTAGTGCATTTCCAATAGAATTTCACTAAAATTTCAACTAAATTTTATTCTATGGCGCGTTTCCAATCAAATTTGACAAAATTTTTCGAATCGAATTTGACAAAACTTTTCGAATCAAATTTAACCAGAATTTCGCCAGGATTTTGTTCGTTAGTATGTTTTCAGTCGAATTTGACTAAAATTTCATCTGAATTTTGTTCATTACCACGTTTCCAATCAAATTTGACTAGAATTTCACACAACTTTGGTTCATTGGCGCATTTCGAATCAAATGCGACTAAATTTCAAGCTAACTTTTTCGTTGACACGTTTTCATTCAAATTTAACTAAAATTTCACGGGGATTTTGTTAATTAGCATGTTTTTAATCAAATTTGACTAAAATTTTACCAGGATTTTGTTCGTAGTGTGTTTCCAATCGAATTTGACTAAAATTTCAACTGAATTTTGTTCATTGGCGCGTTGTCACTCAAATTTGACTAGAATTTCACTCGACTTTGGTCCATTGGCACATTTCGAATCAAATTTGACAAAATTTCGAGCGAATTTTTTCTTTGGCGCGTTTCCATTCACATTTGGCTAAAATTTCACATAAGTTTAGTTCATTGGTATGTTTCCAATCAAATTTGACTAAAATTTCACCTGGGTTCGTTCATGGGCTTGTATCAAATCAAATTTGGCAAAAATTTCATCTAAATTTTGTTCGTTGGCATGTTTCCCATCAAATTTGAATAAAATTTCACATGAATTTGGTTCATTGGCACGATTTCAATCAAATTTGACGAAAATTCCACTGGGATTTTGTTAATTAGCGTGTTTTTAATCAAATTGGATTGAAATTTCACCAAGATTTTATTCATTAGTGCGTTTGCAATCGAATTTGGCTAAAATTTCATCTGAATTTTGTTCATGGGCTCATTTCCAAACGAATTTGACTAGAATTTTACACGACTTTGGTTCATTGGCACATTTCGAATCAAATGTGACTAAATTTTAAGCTAATTTTTTCGTTGGCGCTTTTTCATTAAAATTTCACTAAAATATCACCGGGATCTTAGCGTGTTTCTAATCAAATTTGACTAAAATTTCACCAGAATTTTGTTGTTTGGTGCGTTTCCAATCGAATTTTAATGAAATTTCAACTGAATTTTCTTCATTGGCGCATTTCCAATCAAATTTAATTAGAATTTCACTCGACTTTGGTTCATTGGCACATTTCGAATCTACTATGACAAAATTTCAAGCTAATTTTTTCGTTGGCGGGTTTTCATTCAAATTTAACTAAAATTTCACCGGGATTTTGTTAATTAGCAGGTTTCTAATCAAATTTGACTAAAATATCACTGGGATTTTGTTAATTAGCAGGTTTCTAATCAAATTTGACTAAAATATCACTGGGATTTTGTTAATTAGCGTGTTTCTATCAAATTTGATTGAAATTTCACCAGAATTTTATTTGTTAGTGCGTTTGCAATCGAATTTGACTAAAATTTCATCAGAATTTTGTTCATTAGCGCGCTTCCAATCGAATTTGATAGGAATTTCACACGCCTTTGGTTCATTGGCACATTTCGAATCAAAATGTGACTAAATTTCAAGCTAATTTTTTCGTTAGCGCATTTTCATTAAAATTTCACTAAAATATCACTGAGATTTTAGTGCGTTTCCAATCAAATTTGACTAAAATTTCACCATAATTTTGTTCTTTAATGCGTTTCCAATCGAATTTGACTAAAATTTCATTTGAATTTTGTTCGTTGGCACGTTTCCAATCAAATTTTACTGGAATTTCACACGACTTTGGTTCATTTGCACCTTTCGAATCAAATGTGACTAAATTTCAAGCTAATTTTTTCGTTGGCGCGTTTTCATTAAAATTTCACTAAAATATAACCTAAATTTTAGCGTGTTTCTAATCAAATTTGACTAAAATTTCACCAGAATTTTGTTCGTAGTGCATTTCCAATCGAATTTCACTAAAATTTCAACTGAATTTTATCCATTGGCGCGTTTCCAATCAAATTTGACAAAAATTTTCCTATCAAATTTGACATAATTTTTCTAATCAAATTTAACTTGAATTTCACCAGGATTTTGTTCGTTAGTACTTTTCCAATCAAATTTGACAAAAATTTTCCTATCAAATTTGACATAATTTTTCTAATCAAATTTAACTTGAATTTCACCAGGATTTTGTTCGTTAGTACTTTTCCAATCAAATTTGACTAAAATTTCATCTGAATTTTGTTCATTGCCCCATTTCCAGTCATATTTGACTAGAATTTCAGACAACTTTAGTTCATTGGAGCATTTCGAATCAAATGTGACTAAATTTCAAGCTAACTTTTTCGATGGCACGTTTTCATTCAAATTTAACTAAAATTTCACCGGGATTTTGTTAATTAGCATGTTGCTAATCAAATTTGACTAAAATTTTACCAAAATTTTGTTCATAGTGCATTTCCAATCGAATTTGACTAAAATTTCAACTAAATTTTGTTCATTGGCGCGTTTCCAATTAAATTTGTCTAGAATTTCACTCGACTTTAGTTCATTGGCACATTTCGAATCAAATATGACAAAATTTCAACCGAATTTATTCGTTGGCACGTTTCAAATCACATTTGCCTAAAATTCACATAAATTTTGTTCATTGGTATGTTTCTAATCAAATTAGACTAAAATTTCACCTGGGTTCGTTCATGGACTTGTATCAAATCCAATTTGACTAAAATTTCATCTGAATTTTGTTCGTCGGCGTGTTTCGCGTCAAATTTGAATAAAATTTCACATGAGTTTGGTTCATTGGCGCGATTTCAATCAAATTTGACGAAAATTTCACTGGAATTT
>NW_019249263.1:51542-53506 GCF_002742605.1 Olea europaea var. sylvestris
TTTCAATCGAATTTGACTAAAATTTCATCTGAATTTTTTTCATTAGCCCATTTCCAATCAAATTTAATTGGAATTTCGCACGATTTTGGTTCATTGGCACATTTCGAATCAAATGTGACTAAATTTCAAGCTAATTTTTTCGTTGGCGCATTTTCATTAAAATTTGACTAAAATATCACAAGAATTTTGTTAATTAGCGTGTTTCTAATCAAATTTGACTAAAATTTCATCCGGATTTTGTTCTTCAGTGCATTTCCAGTCAAATTTGAATAAAATTTCTTCTGAATTTTGTTCATTAGTGCATTTCCAATCAAAATTGACTAGAATTTCACACGACTTTGGTTCAATGGCACATTTTGAATCAAATTTGACTAAATTTCAAGCGAATTTTTTCGTTGGCGTGTTTCTATTCAAATTTGACTAAAATTTCACATGAGTTTTGTTCATTGGCGCGTTTTCAATAAAATTTGACTAAAATCTCACCTGGGTTCGTTCATGGGCTTGTATCAAATTAAATTCGACTAAAATTTAATTTGAACTTTGTTCGTTGGAGCATTTTCCATCAAATTTGACTAGAATTTCACATGGGTTTGGTTCATTGGCACGATTTCAATCAAATTTGACTAAAATTTCACTGGAATTTTGTTAATTAGCGTGTTTCTATTCAAATTTGGCTAAAATTTCTCTAGGATTTTGTTCGTTAGGGCGTTTCCAATCGAATTTGACCAAAATTTCATTTGAATTTTGGTCATTGGCGCGTTTCCAATAGAATTTGACTAGAATTTCAAGCGCATTGTTTCGTTGGCTCATTTCCATTCAAATTTGACTGAAATTTCACATGAGTTTTGTTCATTGGAGCGTTTCCAATCAAATTTGACTAAAATTTCACCTGAGTTCATTCATGGGCTTGTATCAAATCAAATTTGACTAAAATTTCGTCTGAATTTTGTTCGTTAGTGTGTTTCCCATCAAATTTGAATAAAATTTCACATGGATTTGGTTCCTTGGCTCGATTTCAATCAAATTTGATTAAAATTACACTGCGATTTTGTTAATTACCGTGTTTCTAATCAAATTTGATTAAAATTTCACCAGGATTTTATTCATTAGTGCATTTGCAATCGAGTTTGACTAAAATTTCATCTGAATTTTGTTCATTGACGCGTTTCCAATCGAATTTGACTAGAATTGCACACAACTTTGGTTCATTGGCACATTTCGATTCAAATTTAACTAATTATCAAGCTAATTTTTTTTTGTTAGCACATTTTCATTCAAATTTGACTAAAATTTCCTCGAAATTTTAGTAATTGGCGTATTTCCAATCAAATTTGATAAAAATTTAAGTTGAATTTTGTTCGTTAGTGCGTTTCCAACAGACTTTGACAGAAATTTCATCTGAATTTTGTTCATTGGTGCATTTCCAATCAAGTTTGACTGGAATTTCACACAACTTTGGTTGATTGGCAAATTTCGGATGGCTAAACTTTCGAGCGAACTTTTTCGTTGCCGCGTTCCCATTCAAATTTGACTAAAATTTAACATAAGTTTTGTTCGTTGCAACGATTCCAATCAAATTTCACTACAATTTCACTTGGGTTCGTTCATGGGCTCGTATGAAATCAAGTTTGACAAAAATTTAATCTGAATTTTGTTCGTTGACGCGTTTTCCATCAAATTTGACAAAAATTTCACATGGGATTGGTTCATTGGCGCGATTCCAATCAAATTTGACAAAAATTTTATCGAGATTTTGTTTGTTAGTGCGTTTCCAATGGAATTTGACTAAAATTTCATCTGAATTTTGTTCATGGCACGTTTCCAATCAAATTTGACTAGAATTTCACACGACTTTAGTTCATTGGCACATTTCGAATCAAATTTGACTAAATTTTCAAGTAGATTTTTTCGTTGGCACGTTTCCATTCAAAATTGACTAATATTTCACATGAGTTTTGTGTTCC
>NW_019249263.1:53836-56549 GCF_002742605.1 Olea europaea var. sylvestris
TTTTTTCGTTGGCATGTTTCCATTCAAATTTGACTAAAATTTCACCTAAGTTCTGTTCATTGGAGCTTTTCCAATCAAAGTTGACTAAAATTTCATCAGAGTTTTATTCATTGGCATGTATCAAATCAAATTGGACTAAACTTTCATCTTGATTTTGTTCATCGGAACTTTTTCAATCAGATTTGACTAAAATTTCACCTAAGTTTGCTTCATTACCCGTTTACATTCAAATTTGACTAAAATTCCACATGACTTTGATTCATTGGCACATTTCGAATCAAATTTGACTACAATTTCATGAGGGTGTTTTCGTTGGCACGCCTCCAATCATTTTTGACTAAAATTTCACAAGGGTTTGGTTCATTGGCGCGTTTCCAATCAAATTTGACAAAAATCTCATTGTGATTTAGTTCATTAGCGTGTTTTAAATTAAATTTGCCAAAAATTTCACCAGGATTTTGTTCGTTCATGCGTTTCCAATCAAATTTCACGAGAATTTCACCTAACTTTGGTTCATTGGCAGATTTCGAATCAAATTTGACTAAACTTTCACGTGAATTTTTTCTTTTGCGTGTGTCCATTCAAATTTAACTTAAATTTCACGTGACTTTTGTTCATTGGAGCGTTTTCAATCAAGGTTGATTAAAATTTCACCTAGTTTTGTTGATGGCTTGTATCAAATCAAATTTGACTAAAATTTCGTCTAAATTTTGTTTGTTAGTGCGCTTCCTATCGAATTTGACTAAAATTTCATTTGAATTTTGTTTATTGGCGTATTTCCAATCAAATTTGACTAGAATTTCACACGACTTTGGTTCATTGGCAATTTCGAATCAAATTTGACTAAACTTTCAAGCGAATTTTTTCTTTCGCACATTTTCATTCAAATTTGACTAAAATTTCACCGGTATTTTGTTAATTGGCGTGTTCCTAATCAAATTTGACTAAAATTTCACCAAGGTTTTGATCGTTAGTGCGTTTCCAATCAAATTTGACTAAAATTTCACAAGGATTTTGTTTGTTAGTGCAATTCCAATCGAATTTGACTAAAATTTCATCTGGACTTTGTTCATTGGCACGTTTCCAATCAAATTTGACTAGAATTTCACACGACTTTGGTTCATTGACAAATTTCGTTTCAAATTTGATTAAACTTTCAAGCGAATTTTTTCATTGGCGCGTTTTCATTCAAATTTGTTTAAAATTTCATCGAAATTTTGTTAATTGGCATGTTTCCAGTCAAATTTGTTCATTAGTGCGTTTCCAATAGAATTTGACTAAAATTTCATAAGAATTTTGTTCATTGGCGCGTTTCCAATCAAAGTTGACTAGAATTTCACATGACTTTGGTTCATTGGCACATTTCGAATCAAATTTGACTAAGCTTTCAAGTGAATTTTTCTGTTGGCGCGTTTTCATTTAAATTTGACTAAAATTTCACTGGGATTTTGTTTATTGGCGTGTTTCCAATCAAATTAGATAAAAAAAAAATTAATCAGGATTTTGTTCGTTAGTGCATTTCCAATTGAATTTGACTAAAATTTCATCTGGATTTTGTTCATTGGAGCGTTTCCAATCGAATTTGACTAGAATTTCACACGACTTTGGTTGATTGGCGAATTTCGAAAGAAATTTAGCTGAACTTTCAAGCGAACTTTTTCGTTGCCACGTTTTCGTTCAAATTTGACTGAAATTTCACAAGAGTTTTGTTCATTGGAGTGTTTCCAATCAAATTTGACTACAATTTCACCTGGGTTCATTCACGGGCTTGTATCAAATCAAATTTGACTAAAATATCATTTGAATTTTGTTTGTTGGTGCGTTTCCCATCAAATTTGACTAAAATTTGACATGTGTTTGGTTCATTGGCATGATTCCAATCAAATTTGACAAAAATTTTACTGGGATTTTGTGAATTGGCGTGTTTCCAATCAAATTTGACAAAAATTTAACTGGGATTTTATTTGTTAGTGTGTTTCCAATAGAATTTGACTAAAATTTCATCTGAATTTTGTTCATTGGCGCGTTTCCAATCAAATTTGATTAGAATTTCACACGACTTTGGTTCATTCACACATTTTGAATCAAATTTGACAAAACTTCAGGCATATTTTTTCGTTGGCACGTTTCCTTTAAAAATTGACTAAAATTTCACATGAATTTTGTTCATTACAGCATTTCCAATCAAAATGACTAAAATTTCACTCGGGTTCGTTCATGGGCTTGTATCAAATCAAATATGACTGAAATTTCATCTGAAATTTGTTCGTTGGCACATTTCCCATCAAATTTGCCAAATTTTCATATGGGTTTGGTTCATTGGCGCGATTCCAATCAAATTGGGCAAAAATTTCCTCGAGATTTTGTTAATTGGCATGTTTCTAATCAAATTTGACAAAAATTTCCCAAGGATTTTGTTTGTTAGTGCGATTCCAATCGAATTTGACTAAAATTTCATTTGAATTTTGTTCATTGGCGCATTTCGAATCAAATTTGACTAAAATTTCACTGGGAGTTTTTTAATTGGCGTGTTTCTAATCAAATTTGACTAAAATTTCACCGAAATTTTTTTCTTTAGTGCGTTTCCAATCGAATTTGACTAGAATTTGATCTGAATTTTGTTCATTGGCGCATTTCCAACAATATTTGACTAGAATTTCACACGACTTTGGTTCATGGCACATTTCAAATCAAGTTTGACTAAAATTTCAAG
>NW_019249263.1:59843-74813 GCF_002742605.1 Olea europaea var. sylvestris
GCATATTTCAAATCAAATTTGACTACATCTTCATGCAGGTTTTTTCGCTGGCACGTTTCCAATCAAAGTTGACTAAAATTTCAGAAGGGTTTGGTTCATTGGCAAGTTTCCAATCAAATTTGACTAAAATTTCCCGGGATTTAGTTCATTGGCGTGTTTCTAATCAAATTTGGCTAAAATTTCACAGGATTTTGTTCGTTCGTGTGTTTCCAATCAAATTTGACTAGAATTTCAATGACTTTGGTTCATTAGCACACATTTCGAATCAAATTTGACTAAACTTTCATGCGAATATTTTCGTTGCCGCGTTTCCATTCATATTTGACTAAAATTTCACATGAGCTTGGTCCATTGTAGTGTTTCCAATCAAATTTGACTAAAATTTCACGTGGGTTTCATTCATTGGCTTGTATCAAACCAAATTTGACTAAAATTTCATCTGAATTTTGTTAGTTGGCGCATTTCCTATCAAATTTGACAAAAATTTCACATGAGTTTGGTTCATTGGCACGATCCCAATCAAATTTGACTAAAATTTCACCAGGATTTTGTTCATTAGCATGTTTCTAATCAAATTTGACTAAAATTTCACCAGAATTTTGTTCATTAGTGCGTTTCCAATCAAATTAGACTAGAATTTCATCTAGATTTTGTTCATTGACGCGTTTTCAATCATACTTGACTAAAATTTCACCTGAGCTTAGTTCATTGGCGCATTTACAATCAAATTTGACTAAAATTTCACGTGACTTTGGTTCACTGGCACATTTCGAATCAAATTTGACTACAATTTCATGGGGTTTTTTTCATTGGCATGTTTTCAATAAAATTTCACCGAAATTTAGTTCATTGACATGTTTCTAATCAAATTTGGTTAAAATTTTCACCAGGATTTTGTTTGTTCATTCGTTTTCAATCAAATTTGACTAGAATTTCACACGACTTTAGGTCATTGGCACATTTCGAATCAAATTTGACTAAACTTTCATGCGAATTTTTTCGTTGGCACATTTTTATTCAAATTTATCTAAAATTTCACATAAGTTTTGTTCATTGGAGCGTTTCCAATCAAATTTGACTAAAATTTTACCTGAGTTTCATTCATTGGCTAGTATCAAATCAAAATTTAACTAAAATTTCATCTGAATTTTGTTAGTTGGTGCGTTTTTCATCAAATTTCACTAAAATTTCACATGGGTTTGGTTCATTGGCGCGATTCCAATCAAATTTGACTAAAATTTCACCGAGATTTTGTTCAATCGCATGTTTCCAATCAAACTTGACTAAAATTTTAACAAAATTTTGTTTGTTAGTGCGTTTTGAATCAAATTTGACTAAAATTTCATTTGGATTTCGTTCATTGGCGTATTTTCAATCAGATTTGACTAAAATTTCAGCTGAGTTTGGTTTATTGACACATTTACAATTAGATTTCACTAAAATTTCATATGACTTTGGTTCACTTGAACATTTCAAATCAAATTTGACTACAATTTCATATGGGTTTTTTCGTTGGCACGTTTCCAATCAAATTTGACTAAAATTTCATCAAAATTTAGTTCATTGGCGAGTTTCCAATTAGATTTGACTAAATGTTCACCTGGGTTTAGCTCATTAGTGTATTTCTAATCAAATTTGACTGAAATTTCATCTGAGCTTTGTTCATTGGTGCGTTTTCAATCAAATTTGACTAAAATTTCATCTGGGCTTTGTTCGTTGGCCCGATTCCAATCAAATTTGGCTAAAATTTCACATGTACTTTTTTCATTGGCTCGTTTTCAATCAAATTTGACTAAAATTTAATTTAAATTTTGTTCATTGGCGCTTTTCGAATCAAAGTTTACTAAATTTCACATGAGTTTGGTTCATCGGGGCCTTTCCAAACAAATTTGACTAAAATTCCTCATGAGTTTTGTTCATCGGCGCATTTACAATCAAATTTGAATAAAATCTCATAGAGTTTGTTTCATTGCTTTGGTTCCAATCAAATTTGACTAAAAGTTCGCCTAGATTTTGTTCGTTGGCGTGTTTCTGATCAAATATGACTAAAATTTCATCTCAACTTTGTTCGTTGGCACATTTCCAATCAAATTTAACTAAAATTTCAAATGAGTTTGGTTCATTCGCTGGTTTCCAATCAAACTTGACTAAAATTTCAGCTGGGTTTAGCCCATTGGTGTATTTCTAATCAAATTTGACTAAAATTTCATTTGGACTTTGTTCATTGGCGCTTTTCCAATCAAATTTAGCTAAAATTTCAAATTAGTTTTGTTCATTGGCGTGTTTCCAATCAAATTTGACAAAAATTTCATTAGAGTGTTGTTCATTGGCGCGTTTCCAATTGACGTTTACTAAAATTTCATATGAGATTGGTTCATTTCAGCGTTTCCAATCAAATTTGCCTAAAAGTTCACAAAGATTTTGTTAATTGGTGTGTTTCTAATTAAACATGACTAAAATTCCATCTAGGCTTTATTCGTTGGCACGTTTCCAATCAAACTGACTAAAATTTCACATGAGTCTTGTTTATTGGCGTGTTTCCCATCAAATTTGACTAAAATTTCATATGAGTTTGTTTCATTGGCTCGTTCCAATGAAATTTGACTAAAATTTTACTTGGGTTTAGTTCATTGCTGTATTTCAAATCAAATTTAACTAAAATTTCACCTGGATTTTGTTTGTTGCCCCGTTTCCAATCAAATTTGACTAAAATTTCATCTAGATTTAGTTATTGGCATGTTTTCAATCAAATTCGACTAAAATTTCACATGTGTTTGGTTCATTGGCGCGTTTCCAATCAAATTTGACTAAATGTTCATTAGGATTTGGTTCATTTTCTTGGTTCTAATCAAATATGACTAAAATTTCATCTGAGCCTTGTTCGTTGGCACTTTTCCAATCAAATTTGGCTAAAATTTCTCATGAGTTTGGTTCATTGGCACATTTCCAACTAAATTTGACTAAAATTTCATTTGAATTTTGTTCATTGGTGCATTTACAATCAAAGTTAACTAAAATTTCACATGAGTTTGGTTCATTTGCATGTTTCCAATCAAATTTGATTAAAATTTCAATTGGGTTATGATCATTGGCATGTTTCTAATCAAATATGACTAAAATTTCATCAGGACTCTGTTTATTGGCAGGTTTCCAATCAAATTTGACTAAAATTTTACATGACTTTGGTTCATTGGCTCATTTCCAATCAAATTTTACTAAAATTTCATCTAAGTTAGTTCATTGGTGTGTTTCTAATCAGATTTAACTAAAATTTCCCTTGGATTTTGTTTGTTGCATGTTTACAATCAAATTTGACTAAAATTTCACATGGGTTCAACTCTTTGGCATGTTTCTAATCAAATTTGACCAAAATTTAATTTGAGTCTTCTTTATTAGCACATTTCTAAGGAAATTTGACAAAAAGTTCACCTGGATTTTGTTCGTTGGTGCGTTTCCATTCAAAATTGACTAAAATTTCATATGGGTTTTGTTTGTTGTTGCGTTTTCAATCAAATTTAACTAAAATTTCACATTACATTTGCTCATTGGCGCGTTTCCAACCAAATTGGACTAAAATTTCACATTACATTTGCTCATTGGCGCGTTTCCAACCAAATTGGACTAAAATTTCACATGAATTTGGTTCATTGGCACATGTCCAATCAAATTTAACTAAAATTCTATCTGAGTTTTGTTAATTGGCGCATTCCCAATCAAATTTGACCAAAATTTCACCTGAGTTTTGTTCTTAGGTGCGTTTTCAATCAAATTTGTATAAAATTTAATCTTGGTTTTGTTCATTGGCGCATTTCTAATCAAATTTGACCAAAATTTTACTTGGATTTTGTTCACTATTGTGTTTCCAATCAAATTTGACTGAAATTTCACTTGAGTTTGGTTCAATGGCGCATTTCCAATGGAATTTGACTAAAAGTTCACCTGAATTTCATTCTTTGGAAAGTTTATAATTGAATATAACTAAAATTTCATCTGAATTTTGTTCGTTGGCGTGTTTAAAATGAAATTTGACTAAAATTTCATATGATTTTGGTTCGTTGGCCCGTTTCTAATTAAATTGGACTAAAATTTCAACTGGATTTAGTTCATTAGCGTGTTTGTAATCTAATTTGACTAAAATTTCATTTAGGTTTTGCTCGTTAGCGCGTTTTCAATCAAATTTGACTAAAATTTCTCATGAGTTTAGTTCATTGGCGAGTTTCCAATCGAATTTGACTAAAATTTTACCTGGGTTTACTTCACTGGCATGTTTCTAATCAAATTTGACTAAAATTTTGCCTGGTTTTCTTTTGTTAGTGCGTTTTCAATCAAATTTGACTAACACTTCATCTGCATTTTGTTCAGTGTCGCATTTTCGGTCAAATTTGACTAAAATTTCACTTGGATTTAGTTTGTTTCCAATCAAAGTTGACTAAAATTTCACCTAGGTTTCATCCATTGACGCGTTTCCAATCAAATTTGACTAAGATTTTGTATGAGTTTTGTTCATTGGCGCATTTACAGTCAAATTTAACTAAAATTTTATCTGAGTTTGGTTCATTGGCGCATTTACAGTCAAATTTGACTAAAATTTCATCTGAGTTTGGTTCAATGGTGCATTTCCAATCAAATTTGATTAAAATATTATATGTGTTTAGTTCATTGGCCTGTTTCTAATCAAATTGGACTAAAATTTCACCTGAATTTTGTTTGTTCGTACGTTTCAAATCAAATTTCACAAAAATTTCATCTGAGTTTGGTTCGTTCGTACGTTTCCAATCAAATTTGACTAAAATCGCACATGAGTTTGGTTTGCCAACGTGTTTTCAAACAAATTTGACTAAAATTTCACATTACTTTTGCTCATTGGCCCGTTTCCAACCAAATTTGGATAATATTTCACATGAGTTCGGTTCATTGGCGCATGTCCAATCAAATTTGACCAAAATTTCATCTGAGTTTTGTTCATTGGTGCGTTCCCAATCAAAATTGACCAAAATTTCACCTGAGTTTTGTTCTTAGGTGCGTTTTCAATCAAATTTGTATAAAATTTAATCTTGGTTTTGTTCATTGGCACATTTCTAATCAAATTTGACTAAAATTTTACCTGAATTTTGTTCACTATTGCGTTTCCAGTCAAATTTGACTGAAATTTCACTTGAGTTTGGTTCAATGGCGCGTTTCCAATGGAATTTGACTAAAAGTTCACCTGAATTTCGTTCTTTGGAAAGTTTATAATTGAATATAACTAAAATTTCATCTGAATTTTGTTCGTTGGCGCGTTTAAAATGATATTTGACTAAAATTTCACATGATTTTGGTTCGTTGGCGCGTTTCTAATTAAATTGGACTAAAATTTCAACTAGATTTAGTTCATTAGCGTGTTTGTAATCTAATTTGACTAAAATTTCATCTAGGTTTTGTTCGTTAGCGCGTTTTCAATCAAATTTGACTAAAATTTCTCATGAGTTTAGTTCATTGGCGCGTTTCCAACCGAATTTGACTAAAATTTTACTTAAGTTTGGTTTATTGGCACGTTTCCAATCAAAGTTTACTAAAATTTCACACGAATTTGGTTCATTAGCGCGTTTTCACTAAAATTTAACTAAAAGTTCACCTAGGTTTTGTTCATTGGCGTGTTTCAAATTAAATATGACTAAAATTTCATCTGAGCTTTGTTCGTCGGCGTGTTTTCGATCAAATTTGACTAAAATTTCACATGAGTTTGGTTCATTGGCTTGTTTCCTATCAAATTTGACTAAAATTTCTCTTGGGTTTCGTTTGTTGGTGTGTTTCTAATCAAATTTGACTAAAATTTTACCTAAATTTTGTTTGTTGCTGCTTTTCCAATAAAATTTCATCTGAATTTAGTGCATTGGGACGTTTGTAATTTAATTTGACTAAAATTTCACATGGGTTCAGTTTTTTGGCATGTTTCCAATCAAATTTGACTAAAAATTAATCTGAGTCTAGTCATTAGTGCATTTCTAATCAAATTTGACTAAAATTTTACCTGAATTTTGTTCCTCGGCGCGTTTCCAATCAAATTTAACTAAAATTTTGCCTGAGTATAGTTCATTGGTGTGTTTCTAATTAAAGTTGACAAAAATTTCATCTAGACTTTGTTTGTTGGCACGATTTCAAACAAATTTGGGTAAAATTTCACATGAGTTTTGTTCATTGACACATTTTCAATCAAAACTGACTAAAATTTCATTCAAGTTTTGTTCATTGGAAAGTTTCCAATCAAAGTTTTCTAAAATTTCACATGTGTTTGGTTCATTGGCACATTTTCAATCAAATTTAACTAAAAGTTCACCTGAGCTTTGTTCATTGGCGTATTTCTAATTAAATATAACTAAAATTTCATCTAGGCTTTGTTCGTCGGCCCATTTCCAATCAAATTCGACTAAAATTTTACAACTAAAATTTTACATGAGTTTGGTTCATTAGCTCGTTTCCTATCAAATTTGACTAAAATTTCTCTTAGATTTTGTTCCTTGCGTGTTTCTAATCAAATTTGACTAAAATTTCACTTGAATTTTGGTCGTTGCTGCATTTCCAATCAAATTTCACTAAAATTTCATTTGAATTTAGTGCATTGGCACGTTTGCAACTAAATTTGACTAAAATCTCACATGTCTTCAGTTCTTTGGTGTGTTTCCAATCAAATTTGACTAAATTTAATCTCAGTCTTGTTCATTAGTGCGTTTCTAATCAAATTTGACTAAAATTTCACTTGAATATTGTTCCTTTGCGCGTATCCAATCAAATTTAACTAAAATTTCATCGTGTTTTTGTTCATTGGTGCGTTTCTAATTAAATTTGAATAAAATATCACCTGAATTTTGTTCGTTAGCGCGTTTCCGTTCAAAGTTGACTAAAATTTCATCTAGGCTTTGATTTTATCGCATTTTCAATAAAATTTGACTAAAATTTCATAGGAGATTTGCTAATTGGCGCGTTTAAATCAAATTTGACTAAAAGCTCAACTGGGTGTCAATCAGTGTCGTGTTTACAATCGAATTTGACAAAATTTCATCTAGGCTTTTGTTCGTTGGCGTGTTCCAATTAAATTTGACTAAAATTTCACATGAGTCTTGTTCATTGGCACGTTTCCAATCAAATTTAAATAAAATTTCACATGAGTTTGGTTCATTGACTCGTTTTCTATCAAATTTGATTAAAATTTCTCCTGGGTTTTATTCATTTGTGTGTTTCTAATCAAATTTGACTAAAAGTTCACTTGGATTTTGTTCATTGGCGTGTTTCGAATCAAATACGACTAAAATTTCATCAATGCTTTGATTATTGGCACGTTTAAAATCAAATTTGACAAAAATTTCACATTAGTTTCGTTTTTTTTGCACGTTTCTAATCAATTTGGACAAAAATTTCAACTAGGTTTAGTTCATTGGCCTGTTTGACTTAAATTTCATCTAGGTTTTGTTTGTTGGCGCGATTCCATTGAAATTTGACAGAAATTTCTCATGAGTTTGGTTCTTTTGCGTGTTTCCAATCAAATTTGACTAAAATTTCACTTGAGTTTACTTGATTGGCGGATTTCTAAACAAATTTGACTAAAATTTTACCTAAATTTTGTTCGTTAGTGCGTTTTTAACAAAATTTGACCAAAACTTCTTATGGGTTTTGTTTAGTGGCGCGTTTTCGATCAAATTTCGTCTGTCGGTGCGTTTCCAATCAAATTTGACTAAGATTTTATCTGAGTTTTGTTCGTTGATGCGTTTCCAGTCAAATTTGACTAAAATTTCACTCGAGTTTCGTTCATTGGCACGTTTCCAGTCAAATTCAATTAAAATTTAATCTGTGTTTTGGTCATTGGCCTATTTCTAATCAAATTGGACTAAAATTACACATAAATTTTGTTCATTGGCATGTTTTCAATCAGATTTGATAAAATTTCATCTGAGTTTTGTTCATTGGTACGTTTCCAATCTAATTTGACTAAATCTCACATTAGTTTGGTTTATCGGTGCGTTTCCAAACAAATTTAAAATTCCCCATGAGTTCGGTTTATTGGCGCATTTCCAATTAAATTTGACTAAAAGTTCACTTTGATTTTGCTCATTCGTGTTGTTCTAATCAAATATGATTAAAATTTCATCTGGGCTTTGTTCGTTGGTGCGTTTCCAATCAAATTTGGCTAAAATTTCACATGAGTTTTGTTAATTGGCGCGTTTCCAACAAAATTTGACTAAAATTTCGTTTGAGTTTTGTTCATGGGCGTTTTTCCAGTCAAATTTGACTAAAATTTCGTTTGAGTTTTGTTCATGGGCGTTTTTCCAGTCAAATTTGACTAAAATTTCGCTTGGGTTTAGTTTGTTCTAATGAAATTTGACTAAAATTTCACCTGATTTCGTCTGTCAGAGCGTTTCCAATCAAATTTGACTAAGATTTTATTTGAGTTTTGTTCATTGGTACGTTCCAGTCAAATTTGATTAAAATTTCACCTGAGTTTGATTCTTTAGAGCATTTCCAAACAAATTTGATTAAAATTTTATCTGTGTTTAGTTCATTGTCCAGTCTCTAATCAAGTTGGACTAAAATTTCACATGGATTTTGTTTGTTGGCGCGTTTCCAATCAAATTTGACTAAAATTTTATCTGAGTTTTGTTGATTGGCACATTTTCAATCAAATTTGATAAAAGTCTCATATGAGTTTGGTTCATCGGTGCCTTTCTAAACAAATTTGACTAAAATTCCTTATGAGTTTGATTGGAAACGAGCCAATGAACCAAACTCCTTGAGACTTTAGTCAAATTTGATTGAAAAAGCGATAATTAACAAAACTCATGTGAAATTTTAGCCAAATTTGATTGGAATTGCACCATAGAACAAAGCCCAGATGAAATTTTAGCCAAAATTGATTGGGAACGAGCAAACGAACAAGGCCCAGATGAAATTTTAGACAATTTTGATTAGAAATACACTAATGAGCTAAAGCAAGGTAAAATTTTAGTCAAGTTTGATTGGAAATGAGCCAATTGACCAAACTCATCGGAAATTTTAGTTAAACTTGATTGGAAACACACTAACGAACAAAGTTGAGATGAAATTTTAGTCATATTTGATTAGAAACACGCCAATGAACAAAACCCGAAGAACTTTTAGTCAAATTTGATTGGAAACGAGCCAACGAACCAAACTCTATGAGATTTTAGTCAAATTTGATTGGAAACATGCCAATGAACCAAACTCATGAGAAATTTTAATCAAATTTGTTTGGAAATGCGCCGATGAACCGAACTCATGTGAGATTTTAGTCAAATTTGATTGGAAACGCACCAATGAAACAAAACTCAGACGAAATGTTAGTCAAATTTTGTTTAAAACGCGCCAATGAACTAAATCCAAATAAAATTTTAGTCAAATTTGATCGAAAACGCGACAACGAACAAAATCCAGTGGAATTTTATCAAATTTGATTAGAAACACACCAATGAACAAAACCCAGGAGAAATATTAGTCAAATTTGATAGGAAACGAGTCAACGAACCAAACTCATGTAAAATTTTTAGTCAAATTTGATTGGAAACGCACCAATGAACAAGACTCAAGTGAAATTTTAGTAAAATTTGATTAGAAATGCGTCAACAAACAAAGCCCAGGTGAAATTTTAGTCATATTTGATTAGAAACACACCAATGAACAAAACTCATGTGAACTATAATTTAATTGGAAACGAGCAAATGAACCAAACTCATGTGAAATTTTAGTAAACTTTAATTGGAAAGGCGCCAATGAACAAAACTCAAATGAAAATTTTAGTCAAATTTAATTGGAAAAGTGCCAATGAACAAAACTCAGTGAAATATTTTCTAAATTTGATTGGAAACGCGCCAACGAGCAAAGCTCAGATCAAATTTTAGTCAAATTTGATTACAAATACCAATGAGCTAAACCCATATGAAATTTTAGTCAAATTTGATTGGAAATGAGCCAATGAACTAAACTCATGTGAAATTTTAGTTAAATTTGATTGAAAATATGCTAATGAACAAAGTTCAGATGAAATTTTAGTCATATTTATTAGAAACACACCAATGAATAAAAACCCAGGCGAACTTTTAGTCAAATTTGATTAGAAACGAGCCGATGAACTAAACTCATGAGAAATTTTAGTCAAATTTGATTGGAAACATGCCAATAAACAAGACTCAAGTGAAATTTTAGTCAAATTTGATTGGAAACGCGTCAAAGAACAAAGTCTAGATGAAATTTTAGTCATATTTGATTAGAAACACGCCCATGTGAACTATTAGTCAAATTTTATTAGAAACATGCAAATGAACCGAACTCATGTGAAATTTTAGTAAACTTTGATTGAAAATGCGCCAATGAACAACACTCAAATGAAATTTTTCACAAATTTAATTGCAAACAGGGCAATGCACTAAATTCAGATGAAATTTTAGTCAAATTTGATTGGAAACGAGCCAACGAACAAAGCCCAGATGATATTTTTAGTCAAATTTGATTAGAAATACACAATGAGCTAAACTCAGGCGAAATTTTAGTCAAATTTGATCGAAAACGAGCCAATGAACCAAACTCATGTGAAATTTTAGCTAAATTTGATTGGAAACGCACCAATGAACAAAGTTCAAATGAAATTTTAGTCATCTTTGATTGGAAACACGGCAATGAAAAAAATCCAGATGAACTTTTAGTCAAATTTGATTGGAAATGAGCCAATGAACCAAACTCTATGAGATTTTAGTCAAATTTGATTGGAAACGCGCTGATAAACCAAAATCACAAGGAATTTTAGTCAAATTTGTTTGGGAAGGCGCCGATGAACCGAAGTTATGTGAGATGATAGTCAAATTTGATTGGAAACGTGCCAATGAAACAAAACTTGGATGAAATTTTAGTCAAATTTGATTGGAAATGCAGTAACGAACAAAATCCAAGCCAAGTCTTAGTCAAATTTGATTATAAACACACCAATGAACTAAGCCTTGGTAAAATTTTAGTCAAATTCGATTGGAAACGAGCCAATGAACAAAACTTATACGAAATTTTAGTCAAATTTGATTGAAAATGTGTCAATGAACAAAGCCCTGATGAAATTTTAGTCATATTTAATTAGAAATAGGCCAAAGAACAAAACCCAGGTGAACTTTTAGTCAAATTTGATTAGAAACACACCAATGAACAAAACTCAGGAGAAATTTAAGTCAAATTTGATAGGAAACGAGCTAATCAACCAAACTCGTGTGAAATTTTAGTGAAATTTGATTGGAAACGTGCAATGAACAAGACTCATGTGAGATTTTAGTCAAATTTGATTAGAAACACACCAATGAACAAAACTCAGGAGAAATTTAAGTCAAATTTGATAGGAAACGAGCTAATCAACCAAACTCGTGTGAAATTTTAGTGAAATTTGATTGGAAACGTGCAATGAACAAGACTCATGTGAGATTTTAGTCAAATTTGATTGGAAACGCGCCAACAAACAAAGCCCAGATGAAATTTTGTCAAATCTGATTGTAAACAAGATACTGACTGAAACCCAGGTGAACTTTTAGTCAAATTTGATTGTAAACGTGCCAATTAGCAAAACTCGTGTGAAATTTTAATCAAATTTGATTGAAAACGTAATAATGAACAAAATTTAGATGAAATTTAATTCAGCTTTCAATGGAAACGCGCTAACGAACAATATTCAGATAAAATTTTAGTCAAATTTATTTAGAAACGTGCCAATGAACAAAAACAAGATGAAATTTTAGTTAAATTTGATTGGAAAGCGCCATGGAACAAAATTCAAATGAAATTTTAGTCAAATTTGACTAGAAACGCACTAATAAACAAGAACCGGATTAAATTTTAGTCAAATTTGATTGGAAAAATGCCAAAGAACTGAACCCATGTGAAATTTTAGTCAAATTTAATTGCAAACGCGCCAATGCACTAAATTCAGATGAAAATTTAGTCAAATTTGATTGGAAATGCGCCAACGAACAAAGCCCAGTTGAAATTTTAGTCAAATTTAATTGCAAACGCGCCAATGCACTAAATTCAGATGAAAATTTAGTCAAATTTGATTGGAAATGCGCCAACGAACAAAGCCCAGTTGAAATTTTAGTCAAATTTGATTAGAAATACACCAATGAGCAAAACTCAAGTGAAATTTTAGTCAAATTTGATCGAGAACGAGCCAATAAACCAAACTCATGTGAAATTTTAGTTAAATTTGATTGGAAACGCGCAAACTAACAAAGTACAAATGAAATTTTAGTCATATTTGATTGGAAACACGCCAATGAAAAAAACCCAGGTGAACTTTAGTCAAATTTGATTGAAAACGAGCCAATGAACCAAACTCTGTGAGATTTTAGTCAAATTTGATTGGAAACACATCGATGAACCAAAATCATTAGGAATTTTAGTCAAATTTGTTTAGAAAGGCACGATGAACCAAATTATGTGAGATTTTAGTCAAATTTGATTGGAAACGCGCCAATGAAACAAAAACTTAGACGAAATTTTAGTCAAACTTGATTAGAAATGCAGCAGCGAACAAAATCCAAGTGAAATGTTAGTCAAATTTGATTATAAACACACCAATGAACTAAACCTAGGTAAAATTTTCATCAAATTCGATTGGAAACAAACCAATGAACAAAACTTATGCGAAATTTTAGTCAAATTTGATTGAAAAAGCGCCAAAAAATAAAGCCTTAATGAAATTTTAGCGATATTTGATTAGAAACAGGCCAATGAACAAATCCCAGGCGAACTTTTAGTCAAATTTGATTAGAAACACACCGATGAACAAAACTCAGGAGAAATTTTAGTCAAATTTGATAGGAAACGAGCTAATGAACCAAACTCATGTGAAATTTTAGTGAAATTTAATTGGAAATGTGCACTGAACAAGACTCGTGAAATTTTAGTCAAATTTAATTGGAAATGTGCCAACGAACAAAGCCCAGATGAAATTTTGTCAAATCTGATTGTAAACAAGACAATGACCGAAACCCTGGTAAACTTTTAGTTAAATTTGATTGTAAACGTGCCAATTAGCAAAACTCATGTGAAATTTTAATCAAATTTGATTGAAAACGCAATAATGAACAAAATTCAAATGAAATTTTTGTCAACTTTCAATGGAAACGTGCTAACGAACAAAATTTAGGTGAAATTTTTGTCAAATTTAATTAAAAACGTGCCAGTGAACAAAAATAAAATAAAATTTTAGTTAAATTTGATTGGAAAGCGCCATGGAACAAAATTCAGATGAGATTTTAGTCAAATTTGGTTAGAAACGCACTACTGAACAAGACTCGGATTAAATTTTAGTCAAATTTGACTGGAAAAATGCCAAAGAACTGAACCCATGTGAACTTTTAATTAAATTTGATCGAAAATGAGCCAATGAACCAAACTCATGTGAAATTTTAGTTAAATTTGATTGGAAACGCGCCAACGAACTAAGTTCAAATGAAATTTTAGTCATATTTGATTAGAAACACGACAATGAAAAAAAAACTCCGGTAAACTTTTGGTCAACTTTGATTGGAAACGAGCCAACGAACCAAACTCGGTGAGATTTTAGTCGAATTTGATTGGAAATGCGCCGATGAACCAAGATCATGAGGAATTTTAGTCAAATTTTTTGGAAAGGTGCCGATGAACTAAACTAATGTGAGATTCTAGTCAAATTTGATTGGAAACGCACCAATGACACAAAACTTAGACAAAATTTTAGTCAAATTTAATTGGAAACACAACAACGAACAAAATCCAAGTGAAATCTTAGTCAAATTTGATTATAAAAACACCAATGAGCTAAACCTAGGTTAAATTTTAGTCAAATTCGATTGAAAACAAGCCAATGAACAAAATTCATGTGAAATTTTAGTCAAATTTGACTGGAAAAACGCCAAAGAACTGAACCCATGTGAACTTTTAGTTAAATTTGATCAAAAATGAGCCAATGAACCAAACTCATGTGAAATTTTAGTCAAATTTGACTGGAAAAACGCCAAAGAACTGAACCCATGTGAACTTTTAGTTAAATTTGATCAAAAATGAGCCAATGAACCAAACTCATGTGAAATTTTAGTTAAATTTGATTGGAAACGCGCCAACGAACTAAGTTAAAATGAAATTTTAGCCATATTTGATTGGAAACACGACAATGAAAAAAAACTCCGGTAAACTTTTAGTCAAATTTGATTGAAAACGAGCCAATGAACTAAACTCGGTGAGATTTTAGTCGAATTTGATTGGAAATGCGCCGATGAACCAAGATCATGAGGTATTTTAGTCAAATTTTTTGGAAAGGCGCCGATGAACTGAACTTATGTGAGATTCTAGTCAAATTTGATTGGAAACGCGCCAATGAAACAAAACTTAGATGAAATTTTAGTCAAATTTGATTGGAAACGCAACAACGAACAAAATCCAAGTGAAATCTTAGTCAAATTTGATTGGAAACGCAACAACGAACAAAATCCAAGTGAAATCTTAGTCAAATTTGATTATAAAAACACCAATGAACTAGACCTAGGTTAAATTTTAGTCAAATTCGATTAAAAACAAGCCAATGAACAAAATTCATGTGAAATTTTAGTCGAATTTTATTGAAAACGCGCCAATGAACAAAGCCCTGATGAAACTTTAGTCATATTTGATTAGAAACAGGCCAATGAACAAAACTCAGGTGAACTTTTAGACAAATTTGATTAGAATCACGCAAATGAACAAAACTAAGGAGAAATTTTAGTCAAATTTGATAGGAAACGAGCTAATGAACCAAACTCATGAGAAATTTTAGTCAAATATGATTTGAAACGTGCCAACAAACAAAGCCCAGATGAGATTTTATCAAATCTGATTGAAAACAAGACATTGACCGAAACCCAGGTGAACTTTTAGTCAAATTTGATTGTAAACGTGCCAATTAGCAAAACTCATGTGAAATTTTAATCAAATTTG
>NW_019249263.1:77600-79926 GCF_002742605.1 Olea europaea var. sylvestris
TACCAATTAACAAAACCAAACTTCCTTGGCCTTCAAGTAAAGCAAACTAACTATGGGTTGTTTATCTCTCAATCAAAGTATGCTAAAGACCTAGTTAAGCGATTTGGACTGGATAGTAAAAAACACACAAGGACACCTATGAGCACAAGTGCTAAGTTAGTAATGGTCCTATAGGTAGAAGTGTTGATCAGATATTGTATAGGAGTACGATAGGTAGCTTACTCTACCTTACAACCAGTAGACCTGAAATAGCTTTCAGTGTTGGCGTGTGTGCGAGATTTCAGGCAGATCCGAAGGAATCCCATTTTAGTGCAGTGAGACGTATCATTAGGTAAGTGAATGGGACTGTAAATCATGGGATCTTATATTCCAGAGAATTAAATCTTGAACTCGCCGGCTATTCTGATGTCGATTAGGCTGGAAATGCCGATGATAGGAAGAGTACATCGGGTGGATGCTTCTATGTTGGTTCTAATCTTGTGTCATGGATGAGTAAGAAACAAAACTCAGTTTCTCTGTCTACAGCCGAGGCAAAATACATTGCAGCCGATAGCTCCTGCACTTAATTGCTTTAGATGAAGTAAATGTTGAGTGATTATGGGATAAATCAGGGCACCATGACCGTGTTTTGTGATAACACCAGCACTATCAACATCTCCAAAAATCCTATTCAACATTCTAGGACTAAACATATTGATATTCGTCATCACTTCATCCGTGAACTTGTTGAGTCCAATGTGGTATCCCTTGAATACATTGCTACAGAAATCAGCTTGCAGATATGTTCACTAAACCTTTAGATGGTCTAAGATTCGAGTCACTTAGGAAGGCTATTGGCATTTGTGTACCTCCTTGGCCAGTTTTATAAGAACATTCATGTACAGCTCACCTCCACATCCATTTTTGCATTCATTTCATTGCATGTTTCTTTTGTTTGCATTTATCTTCTTCATATGTTTGTCATCTCATCATATATAAAAATAAATAAAATTGCGGTGACACAACCGTGTGGAGCTTTCATGATAAAAATAAAAAAAATGAAAAAAATTTAAATTAAAAAAAGGGGGAATGTCTACAGCTTGATATATAATTTTGAAACTTGTATGTTGTGACCGTGTATGGGCTAAAATGGAAAAGTTGTAGCATTATTTCCATTGCTTAGTTAGGTCATCATGGAGTACTTAGTATAGGTGTCTTCATGTTCCATCTGCACTACACACACTATGAATTTGTCAGTGGGACTCTACCACGTGTGTGAGATTTGGGATGGCTGACACATGTTAATGGGGTGACTTTGAACATTAATTGACCATTTTAAGTAGACCTTAACCCAAAAATCTTCCCCTCTTGCATTAAAGCTCATATCTTAATATTCTTCTTCGGGGCCTATTTGACTCGAGCAATTAAGCCTGTGGGGTCTCTTCAAAAACTGGTGCCTATGGTCAACTGACTTGGGTTAACCAGCCTAAAGCTCGCTACATGAGTCATCTTAGTCGCCTAATGGAGAAGAACCTGCACTTAAGATGAAAAATCAATGAGCTGAAAAAATGAAAAACTGTGAAAAATGTGAAAATTGTGTTGAGCTTGAAAAATATGAAAATTGAAAAATTACAAAGGCTCGTAGTAAGGGGGAGACAAATAATAATAGTAAATATAAGTCCTACTACATGTTACATGGTTTGACATTCATTAGTAGGAGAATATACTTGTTAACAGTGGTTGGCATGTCCCTTCTCGCAAAATTAAGGTTTGGAGTCCTACTTGCATTAGATTAGTTACACTTTACACACATGAGTCACTTATATTTTTATTACTCCATTTTGGACTGAGCTAAGTATGTGGAGAGGTATACTACTTGTTAATATTGCCTTTACATGCTATCAACTGCATTCTTGATAGTTATGTGTTATTGCTTGACTTGGTCTTAATGTGATTCCCTTTAGCATTTGTGACAAAAAGGGGGAGAGAAAATGTATATACTGAGGGGGAGAAAATGGAAAATGAGAGCATGCACATAAGAGAGCGACTGAATATGCATGCACATTTTGTTGATTGACATTACTTGCATTGCATTGCTATGTTTAGGGGTCGTTGGGAAGAGACAAAGATAGATTTACCTACTGCATAAAAACATGAAAATTTACAATAAAGGGGAAAGCTTTGCATTGCATTCCATATCACATCCATAGCTGTTTGAGTTTTGATGTTTGGTGAAGTTAATGTTTCGGTTGGTGTTTTGATTGACATTAATGTCACGTCTCAAACTAGCATGTTAATTTGTGATTAAGTACTTTGATTTTTATATTTCTTGTATCATGTACTTTTA
>NW_019249263.1:87390-90993 GCF_002742605.1 Olea europaea var. sylvestris
ATTAAAGCCAAAATGTGATACATTCACATAATGTGATAAAATATCATCTCAAGTCATGAAATGAACATAAGCTGATAATCATGCTATAATCTTATCACATCAAATGTACTCAAAAATTCACCAAAAATGCACCCTTTGACTAAAATCTGTAATCCGCCCCTCGGGCTAAGAACTTTCGCCATGGACCCTTAGCCCCCTCCATGAATAAAAGTCGATCTCAAAAACCTCTGGTAATCAATTCTAGAACACGGTCAAGGCCCCTCTGTAAACTATATGTACATGGTCGAGACCAATATCTGGTCAAGATCCCTTCGTGTAGGATAGAACACGGCCAAGGCCCCACTATAAACTAGAAGAAATATATAATCACGGGTACTTTTCTGGCCAATCTCAATATTACATGTCTCACGTACCAAACAAATCTCAATATCACATGTCTTACATACCAAGTCACAAATGTACCATAAATAATATTTGAGATTCCACATGTATCATAATAAAAGAGATTTCCATAATAATCATATAATCGAATACATAATTGCACCCATACCTTGATAATATACTTAATTTATAAATACTTTAAAAATATTTATATTTTTCCACTCACAGAACTATATTCGCCAAAATCAACTCGGTTGGTAAAATGTCTCGATATCTGTATCGATGCCTGAAATATGATATAATTTTTAAATTAACAATTAAATATTTTAAGTAATCTCAATAATTAAATAGACGATACCCAAACTTAATCATTTCACGTTTAAACGATTTCTAAAGTCTCTTTAATCACTAAAACAAAATTGTCATTTTACTTAATTTCATAACTTATTATACTTAATTCATTCAATAAAATTTAATTTAATCTAACAACTATAAAATTAAACATAACTTGACAACAAGTAACTTTTTACTTACCTTTCAAAATTGAGTAATTCAAGCGTAGTAGTGTAAATCACTTATTTTCTAACAACATAGGCGAACTTTCCTATTTTTTCTTCCTTCCTCCTTTTTTTTTTTTTTTTTTTTTTTTTTTTTTTTTTTTTTTTTTTTTTTTTTTTTTTTTCCCCTTTTTTTTTTTTTTTTTTTTGCTTTTTCCTTTCTCTTTCTTTTCTCTCCCTGCATCGTTTTCTCTCTATCTGTATGTGTGAAATGAAATGAGCCTTTTGGATTTAGACTTTGGTGGTGGATATATATATATATATTATTTTTTTGTCTTGTTAAACATGTTTAACTTTTCTTTTAATTAATTTAATGCATTACAAAATTCACCCCCTTAAAAGAATTTCGTCCTCGAAATTCATTTGACTAAGATTCGCACATGTAATATAAATAGAGAACACATTTGATCCTCACTTGCCATAATGCCTCATTTATTGAATGATTACTCCAACAAACTTTTAGTCCCAAAATTTAATCTTTCTTGTCATACTTTTAATAACTTCCTAAGTCAATTTATGATATTCTCATCTTTTTCTTTTTCTTTTTCTTTTTTCAAATCCTTCGAAAAACTCAATTAATTTTCCAATTTGAAGTTCGAGATACTACTTTTCATGTTTTCCAAATATTTACCTTACGTCCTAATTTAAACTATTCTCTAATCACATTCTTTTGCTATAACAATGGTTTCATATTAAGATCGAACAATATTCTTTCACCCATTTCGTCATACGTCCTTTGAATATTTCAATATTATATATATAACCTCAATTATCATCACTAGTGTCTAGGTTTTATATATCAATTCCATGAAAATAAATAATTATCCAAGTCTCCTTTAATTAACCAATCATAGTTGATAGCCTCTCTTTTGAACTTGTCTTCATAGTGTATGACATTTTATCAAGAGAAGATGCACAATGTATTTTAATCACATAACTTCTTACAACTAACCAAAGATAAATACTCCAATTCCACCATGTAATTAACAATATTGTCTATATATAATTATAAGTCTATCCTATGAACTGACTATATTATTTAAAAAGAAGCTTGTGACATTTATCAATCTATCCACAATGATTTGGTCGCCATTCCGTGTATTTGGAATCCCCAAACAAAAATTATTTGAGGGTAACTACCTCCATTCTAAATTGACAATATCTCCAAAAAATTCAATTGTTCATGATTTTTTTAAAATTCTAGTTATCCCCAACAAAACAATTGAGATAGCTCAATATGGTGTTCTTTTCCTTTAATTCTATATCTTTCAATGATAATATATCCACAATTTCCATTTCCACCATTTCGAATAAAATATATCTTAAACTCTGATGATTGGTAAGTATTGATATTTCTCGTAGTGTGATGACATAATCCCAATATAATTAACTATAAACCATGTTTTAATCATGCCTCTTCAACAATCTATCATATAATTCATAATTCGTCATTTTACTTTAGAACATGTTATAAACATTAACATAATTCATTATCATAAATCAAATCATCATCAACTTTTGATACAAGAGTAAATGTTTCCTCAAAATTTAATCTGATAGCAACACTTTTTACATCCTTAAATCCACACAATTTTGGTGCTCTTTCTTTCTATGAAGAGACAATTATAACAATTAATTCATGATAATTCTATACTCTTATTCCATAAAGAGGCCATCAACCTATCACCAATGCATAAGCTTTCTTGTACATTGCACAAAGACCTTCAATTAAGATTTTAACCTAAAAATACCATTTCACGATTGGATAAAATTTACATGATGATCGTCTTTGACTTTAAGCTCTCCAACATGTCATCCATATGTTCCATAACATGTAGATTTTCGAGAAGAATGGAATACTTTATTCATGTAATCTAAAAATATAATCGAAAATAACCCAAAAATTACATCACTAAAATTCCAATAAATTCATCTTAACTTCAAAATTTAACTCAACGCTTCCAAATTATATGGAATATAACACAATAATCCAACGAATGGCTTTAACAAAATTAATTAACTTAATAACCCAAATCTGTCATCACATTATTTTACTATAGGGCAACCATTATATTCATGTACATGCTATTCACGATGTCATGTTATGATCATGTAACCTTGGCATTTATCATCATATCGTATGACCTAAAACATTTTATTATATCATTTTTCCTTAATACCACAAGATAATAACCTTCATATTTATCATGTGAACATTTCACACATCAATATACCGCATGTTAATTTGCCAATCTCAATAAATTTCAACTCTACCATTCTCTATTTTTATTTTTATTTTTATTTTATTCACATAAACAGACCTAAATGCATATATCCATTTAATTCTATTTCTAAAGCAACAAATCACCCTATAATAATTAATCATTATGAAGTCCATCCCTATTATTCTCACATTCCTTATAATCAAACAACTCATAAATAATCGAAATAATTGGAATTATCATTAATTTCCTCAATGCCTAAAATACACAATAACACATTGTCATCTATCAATCAACAAATCATCATTTTGTCTTTCACAATTTCTTATCATATAGCATAATATACACCATCATAATTTTTATTATCATCCCATAAAAGTGGCCACAAATCACCACAAAATTTGATAACACTAATGACCATTTGGCTTCAAGAATAATTAAAA
>NW_019249263.1:100114-101182 GCF_002742605.1 Olea europaea var. sylvestris
TCCTAGTGGGTCAAAAGGTTTGAATTTTTCTATTTTTAAATTTAATGTGAACCCATGCAATTGCAACCTAGTCGCCATTGTTGAATGTTGATGCCATCGAAAGCTTGAAACAGGAAAATGGTTTTAGGCTTTCATATTTTTTTAAATTGTGGCCTCATATTTTGTGCCTTTTTTTATAAACCGGCCCATATCCAAAGGCTTAAAACTTTGTATTGTAATAGTTGCCTCCTTAACAACTAAACATATCACAAACAAAACCAATTTTTACCTCCCGCTGTGCGCCCCAATCGACGAAGCGATACCCCTATCCCCAATAGGCTTCATGTAGATTTCTTGAAGAATAAAGCTTTTTCCAGTGGTATGGTGTGACATGACCCATCCCGATTCAACCTATTTGACTCAACACGTGTCGTGCGCCGATGGTAGATGCCAGCTAAATGCCGGACCCACCACCAAGGCAAACTTGACCTACTTTGACTGTGAAATAATTCTATAAAAATTTTGACAGAGTTTCCCCTTAAACATGGACAAAACCAACCTGAAAAATCAACAAAACCTCTTATAGACATTCAAACCAAAAGTTTTGGAAACCACCACTTCCACTAATACTACCACGACTAAAACAAAATACAACTAAACTCAATTTAACTTTATTAAATCTTTGAGATATTCTGAATCTAGTACACTTTAAAAACTAAACATGATCGTATTATAAAATTCTTTGTTCTTAATTCTAGAAAAGCAACTGTATAATATATTGACTATAAATAATCTGATATCAATGAAAATCTATGAAATATTGCCGCTACTCAATACTATAAGCTAAAAGCTTTATTCTAAAAACTGAAACTGAATTCTATAACCTAAAAACTGATAAGCTGTAGAAATACTGAAAAATCACACCAAAAAGGTACCTTATGAATAGCCTTACTCGTGTACAAAGTAATCTCGATGTATGAGGCAAGTCTATTCACATCTGATAATCTGGTCATACGTACATAGAGCTGCCCCAAAGGCTAATCACTCTAGTACACGGTCAAAAACCTATGTGTACGAGAGTGTGTCCCA
>NW_019249264.1:0-1346 GCF_002742605.1 Olea europaea var. sylvestris
CAACTTTTGCACCCGGTGTCCGTTTTGGGACCATAAGTACTTTTTGGAAATGTAGCGACCGTTTTGGATTGAACTCCCAACTTTGCCGTGACGTATGAGGGATTTCGGCCATTTTTCAAACGAGTGAGCACTTGCATATTTGGAACGCTTGGATTGTCGACGTACGAAGAATTGAGCACAACTTTTGCACCCGGTGTCCGTTTTGGGCCCGTAAGTCCTTTTTGTAAATGTAGCGACCGTTTAGGATTTAACTCACAACTTCTTCATGACGTATGAGGCCATTTTTCGAAAGTGCGAGCACTTGCATATTTGGAACGCTTGGATTGTCAGCGTACCAAGAATTGAGCGTAACTTTCGCACCCAGTGTCCGTTTTGGGCCCATAAGTACTTTTTGGAAATGTAGCGATCGTTTTGGATTGAACTCACCACTTCGTCGTGATGTATGAGGGATTTCGGCCATTTTTCGAAAGAATGAGCACTTGCATATTTGGAACGCTTTGTTTGTCGGCGTACGAAGAATTGAGCGTAACTTTTGCACACGGTGTCCGTTTTGGGACCATAAGAACTTTTTGGAAATGTTGCGACCGTTTTGGATTGAACTGGCCACTTTGTCGTGACGTAAGAGGGATTTCGACCATTTTTCAAAAGAGTGAGCACTTGCATATTTGGCACGCTTGGATTGTCGACGTACGAAGAATTGAGCACAACTTTTGCACCCGGTGTCTGTTTTGGGCCCGTAAGTCCTTTTTGTAAATGTAGCGACAATTTTGGATTTAACTCACCACTTCGTCGTGAGGTATGAGGGATTTTGGCCATTTTTCGAAACTGTGAGCACTTGCATATTTGGAACGCTTGGATTGTCAGCGTACCAAGAATTGAGCATAACTTTCGCACCCGGTGTCCGTTTTGGGCCCATAAGTACTTTTTGGAAATGTAGCGACCGTTTTGGATTTAACTCATAACTTAGTCACGACGTATGAGGGATTTCGGCCATTTTTCAAAAGAATGAGCGCTTGCATATTTGGAACGCTTTGTTTGTCGGCGTACGAAGAATTGAACGTAACTTTTGCACACGGTGTCCGTTTTGGGACCATAAGTACTTTTTGGAAATGTAGCGATCGTTTTGGATTGAACTCACCACTTCGTCGTGACGTACGAGGTATTTCGGCCATTTTTCAAAAGAATTAGCACTTGCATATTTGGAACACTTGGATTGTCGGCGTACGAAGAATTGAGCGTAACTTTTGCACACTGTGTCCGTTATGGGCCCATAAGTACTTTTTGGAAATGTAGCGACCATTTTGGATTGAACTCACCACTTCGTCGTGACGTATGAGGGATTTAGG